>NC_054701.1:36700991-36828491 GCF_016097555.1 Gigantopelta aegis | reverse complement strand
AATTTGCCAGTGACGCGGATATATTAGTATCTTGATATTCTGACTCATCCATATCAGTATTAATAATTATCCACCCCCTCATCAAATCCACCTTGCTCGGCTTTGGCATCAAAGATGAACGCCCATGGCCACATCAAGCGTACTGATACTGATTAACACACACACACACACACACACACACACTCACACAGAATGTAGAGGCTGTATCGCGTAACGTGCAATGGTGTTCCATCGACTGGTACTAATCATACACCTACAACCTGCAACCAGACGGGGACGACACAATCATTGGGAGCAAAACCTAAAATTCGGGCAAAAATAATACAGATATTCGAAATATTTTGCTAACGTGAGACCTTTTTATCATGTGTTTTCATCATTCTACGCTCAAAATTAGTTGTAATCCATGTAAAAATGTGTAGTGATTCATTTGCAACCCTATTAAGCTGTTTGGTAGTAATGTCAATATGAATAAATATACTTATCCAGATTCGGGCATTTTTGCTTAATTCGGGCAAAGGTCAGCCCCCACACCCCCTACAATAATGGGAGCCCGTATACCTATGCGAACGCCCGTGGTTTATACAACCATTTTCAACAGTATTCTGGTTGGATATTGCTGTTGTAGGCTACCACAAATCTTGTCAACTGTAGCTCCACTGGAATTTTATGAATGCTAGCCGTAATAAATTATTAACAAGTTTCTTTTGTTTAACGGCACCACTCTAGAGCACATTGATTTATTATTGACCGGCTATTGGAGGTCAAACATTTTATTTGGTAATTCTGACATATAGTCCAGCTACATTTTTGTCATTAGCAGCAAGGGATATGTTGTATACTTTTTTCCCCACAGACTGGACACCACATACCACAGCCTTTAATATACCAGTGGTACGGCAATGGTTGTGACAGGCAAAAAAATAAATTAGAGAATGGGTCCACTGAAGGGATTCGATCCTCCGACCCCAACTATACAGGAGTTCGCTCGACAGAGCTAGATGCCGCCCACAAAATAAAATGTATTGTTTTTTGTTTTTTCTTTGCATACGCGGGTAACACACACACTCTCTCTCTCTCTCTCTCTCTCTCTCTCTCTCTCTCTCTCTCTCTCTCTCTCTCTCTCTCTCTCTCTCTCTCTCTCACACACACACGCACAAACCACTCACTCATTCTCTCTCTCTCACATACACACACATACACACACACACACACACACCACTCACGACTGCAAACACAACCACACTCAAAACACACACACACACACACACACACACACACACACACACACACACACACACACACAACACGCAACCACTCATATATATATATATGTGTGTGTATATACACACACACACACACACACACACACACACACACACACACACAGAAGCATATACGCACACGCACACCACCAACAATCTGCTTCAACATTAAATGTACTATACTTTACCAAGAACGCTGGCACACCTCAATTGACCGACAAAATGCCTACCCAGCAAATAACCCACTTACCGACTTCAATGTCATGGCCATGCTTAGTGACATATTACAACACACACATCGCGGTATATTGACTGACTGGGTATAGATGTACATACTGGCCAAGCTATCGGAAGAAAAGGGGCAGGGGAATCAATGTGACTGCCAGTCAATGGAAATTTTGGTGAGGGGTTGGGTCCCCAATTCCCTTGTGCTCTCTTCCATTACTGTACACGACCCCGACCCACCTCATCTACAAGAATATGTGTGAATTCCAGATTTATTAAACCATTGTTGTTAATTATACACAACAATAACAGTTCTATAGTTGATCTAATGTACTTACCTGTGCAGTCCGACTCGATTTCAGTAGCTGTCAGCAGACTTGCGTGGATGGTTTGTAAACACCGGGGGTCACTGGAGGTCAGTGTTGTATCGATTGCGCACGGAAACGCCAAGACTTACTTCCCAGCCTTCCAAGTAAGTTGCGAATACCAGTTAAGTTCGTTCGACCGACCTTTGTATTTATATGGAGGGTCTTGTGCAATAATAGAGTCACGTTACATGTTTACATAAACTTATGTTTTTAAAAATGGCACAATGGCTGAGAAGCTAACTGTAAATGTATGGATCTCAGTGAGGTCGATGCACCAATGAAATGGTGTAGATAGGTGTTCATAATTATTGTAACAGCGAATGGGTCGCGCAATGAGTCAGCAACATGGGTTACTTAGTCAGAAGACACGCTGGTGAGAAACACGTTGTAAAAATCTTACACAATGATTACAAAAGATAGCTTACCCGCGCGGTGTGACAGTACCATTAGTAATCAAAAGTTAACGTTAAAGTTTGTTTTGTATAACGACACCACTGGAGCACATTGGTGTATTAATCATCGACTATTGGGTGTCAAACATTTGGTAATTTTGACGTGTAGACAGTCTTAGACACTGGCGTAGGAAACGGGGTGGGGGGGGGGGGGTCAAGGGGGGCTTTATATTTGCTTTATAATAGTGTCAAAGTGTGTAAATATAAAAGTATGCCCCCACTTTTTGGCACCTTCCTACGCCACTGTTAGAGAGGAAACCTGTTACGTTTTTCCATCAGTAATTTTGACATGTAGACAGTCTTAGACACTGGCGTGGGAAACGGGAGGGGTGGGGGGGGGGGGCAAGGGGGGGATTTATATTTGCTTTATAATAGTGTAAAAGTGTGTAAATATAAAAGTATGCCCGCACTTTTTGGCACCTTCCTACGCCACTATTAGAGAGGAAATTTGTTACGTTTTTCCATCAGTAAAAAAAGTTTCTCCCGGGAAATCGTTATTTTTTAAGCATAAAAATGCAAGCGACCGTGGCTGTGTATTGACATTCAGTGTTGCCATATATAAAACTATCCAATTTAGTGCTAATAACGCCTTTGACATGTAAAATGTCTTCCCACTAGATTACATAATGCAAAGTGCTATGGCTGGAAGTGCTAGAGTTGACAGCGACCGCATGCATCAATACACACGATGTCAAAATCACAAGTCAAAGCAAGACAACGATAAGACCGATTAGCTAGCCTATATTTTAATTCTTTATTTAACTTTGAGCTGTTACAGCTCATCAGTTGCACAAGTAAAGTACAACATATATGTACATATCAAGTGGAAGGTGTAACATTATTCCAACAGCGGAGAATGTAACACATGCAAAAACATGTTCACAAAATACATTAAAGGACTCGTCCCTCTGTGCCATTTATAATGGCATCACGTTTTTTTAAAAATACTTTACATAAATATTTCCCCAAATTACATAATTCTTTAGTATTATTGCTGTTTAGCAGCTGTAGTAATTTTACCATATTTGGGTGAACTCTATAATATATATTTTTTTATATACAAAGCTCTTAAATCATTAGAGAAGGGGCAGCATAAAATAAAACGAAACTCATCTTCTACTTCACCCGTTTGACACAACGTACATATTCTTTTAGACCTATCTGTGTTGTAATAGCGCCCAACCTCAATTGCTAAACTATGTGAAGATAGCCTAAGCTTTGTTATATATATGTTTTTATATAAAACTGAGAATGGCTTCATCAGACATTTCTGTAAATATATCTCTTCTACTAGGTATTTATAGAGATATGAACATTTAGTATATGTCTGTAGTATACATGCAAGATCTTGTTTACCTTGATCAAAAATTATCTGCCTTATCATCGATAAATAAAAATCCATACTTGTTATTGAATCCTGGTATAACCATACCTCGTACAACCCTAAAGAAGAAAACAATTGTTTAATATTAGTTGCCTAGTTATTTTGTTTTCCACACATGGACCTTAGTTCATTGTAAGCATTATACAATATACAATTTTTTTGTATGCAATAATTTGAACCAGTATTTTACCATACGGAATTTACGTACCAATGAAAGCGGGTATCTTCCTAGTTCGAAATATATCATAATATTAGTTGTTGATCTTTTAACTTTCAAAATATCCTTGCAATACGCAAGATGTCCACATTATAAAACTCCCATATTTCACAACAATAATGCAAAATACTAGCAACATATGTGTCAAATAAAGAGAGATGTGCTTAAATTCAACATCAAGCTTCTAGTATTTCTCTTAACAGCAAACATGGCTTTTCTTCCTTGATCAGTAATTAATTTAACCGCCTGACTAACTTTACCATTATAATTAAAACAGAGACCCAGATAAGTAAACTGGTCTACATTATCAAGTAAAATACCTTTATAATGCCACTTCTCATTTTCTGCTATAATGCATCTATTTCTAAAAATAACTATCTTTATATTTGCAGTATTTAAACTTAGGCTCCACTTGGAATTATATTCATATAATGTGTTCATCATCTTTTGAAGCCCCTCAACACTTTTGCCAAAAATAACCATGTCCGAGTCGTCAGCATATAATAAAAGAAATAAACTCAGGTCTTTAACTTCATACTCAGGACAGGCATTCAAAATAAATTCGTTTTCTAGATAATTAACATAGAATGAATACAAACTTGGTGACAAGATTTCCCCCTGCATTAAACCGACATTGTTATTTAAAAAGTCTGATCGACGTCCGTTTATAGTAAGACAAGATTTCACAGACTGATACATTCCTGTTATAATCGTAAGAAGTTTCCCTCTAACACCAAGTTTTGATAATTTAATCCACAAGTTTAATCTATTAACAGAATCAAATGCCTTTTTGTAATCTATAAAACAGCAATATAGTCTTTCGTTTTTAACAAGAGCTTTTGAAACTATCGCATAAAGAAAATATTGCATCTATAGTCCCCATACCTCTGCGAAAGCCAAACTGAGCGTCACAATACTTGTATCAGCTAGATTTGTAAGTCTGTGCAATAAAATGTTGGTAACAAGAGTAACACTTCACGGGATTATTTTCGTACAATTAATAAATCTTGTTTGACATAAGGTTACTCACGGAAATGAGTCATATCCCACTACACAGGCCCACCCCCCACCCCCACCCCCACCCCCACCCCAATACAAAATCTTGATTACGCCACTGCCTTTAACTTATGATTAGCAGAAATACAATGTTTACTGCATGGTTATGATGATTTTAAATAAGTGCTATTATAATAAAAACGGAATATTAATTTACAAGATTTATATAAATTTGTCTTGAGCCTACTTTTCACAAACCACAAATAACGATGATGCAACGTAACCTGTAAGTGTAGTACCGTAAATATACTAATTCATATTTACATTTTTTTTGTTAGTGTTCTTAACATTTTTGAATAAAAGGGTTATTTTTAAAATATGTATTAAATCATAATATTTAAACATAATCCACACACACATACATACACACGCGCGCGCGCGCACACAAACAAACAAACACACACACACACACATATTTATATACTAGTGTATATATATATATATATATACACACACACACACACACACACACACACACGTGTGTGTATAGAGGATACCCCCCGAGTGTCTTGTGATATCATAATTTATCAGCACGAGTTGATAAAAGTATGAAATCTGAGGCTTGTTTTCTATTTCAGAACTAGTTGTATCCTTACTACAGTTTTGGAGGCACGTCAGACATTTATTACTTTCTGATTTGAAAGAATCTGTCCAGAGGAAACAATACATTCTGATGTTTACTAAGCCCAAAGTGGAGACGTGCGTGAAAAACGTGAATTGAAGATCTGTCTCTGAACAGCAACATGTCGTTCACTGATGAATCACGTTTCAAATGTGCAGTCTGCACAAAGTGTTTTAAGAACAGGTCTCTTCTAGACACACACATGCGTGTTCATACTGGTGAAAGACCTTTCAGGTGTGGGATGTGTTTAAAGGATTTCTCATCCAAGAGTAGGATTAAAACACACATGCACGTCCACACGGGAGGAAACATTGTCAGATGTGTAGTGTGTTCCAAAGGTTTTTCCTCGGGCTATTACTTAAAACACAATTTGTTGATTCATAGTGTTGAGGAACCTTTCAAATGTGAAGTGTGCACAAAATGGTTTACACATAATTCCAGCTTGAAACGACATATGTTAATTCATAATGGTTAGAAATCTTGCAAATGTGAAGTGTGCACAAAATGTTTTACACAGAGTTCCAACTTGAAACAGCATATGATGATTCATACTGCCGAAAAACCTTTCAAATGTGAAGTGTGCACAAAATGTTTTACACAGAGTTCCAACTTGAAACAACACATTATATTGGTTCATACTGGCGAGAATCCATTCAAATGTAAACTATGTAACCATTTTTTTTAGACAGTTGCCACTTGAAACAACATATGTTGATTCATAATGGCGAGAAAACTTTAAAATGTGAAGCATGCACAAAATGTTTTACAAAGAGCTCCAACTTGAAACAGCATATGATGATTCATACTGTCGAGGAACCTTTCAAATGTGAAGTGTGCACAAAATGGTTTACACATAGTTCCAGCTTGAAACGGCACATGTTAATTCATAATGGTTAGAAACCTTTCAAATGTGAAGTGTGCTCAAAATGTTTTAAGCAGTTCCCAATTGAAGAAGCTTATGTTGGTTTATATGCTGAGAAACCTTTCAATGTGAAATATATATATAAAAAACCCCGAAGAAATAAATGAAAATAAAATAAATAAATAAAAATAAGTAAACCCCCCCCAAAACCCCCCCCCACAACCCCCCCCCCAAAAAACCCCCCCCCCCAAAAAACCCACCCTCACGTTTACTGCAAACATTGTATTAAATGAATTAAAAACCGAAACAAAACAAAAACTGTTAAATCATACTGGTGAGCAATATTTTAAATGTTAAGTTGGTGAATAGCTTTTAAACAATGGAAATTCAGGACTCGATGTTTGCAGTGGCCATGTGTGTTTAGAACTTCCGGTTACAAAAATACCATATTCACAAAGTCGGTAGGTTGATCAGCTACTAGAATTTTCCAGTAAACTATATCTACAGTCACACCAGACGTTAAATTTGCCAGTGTTTGAAATGCGGCTATCGTTTGGTGACCGGAATGGTGTCAGCAGTGTTAATCTCTCTCTCTCTCTCTCTCTCTCTCTCTCTCTCTCTCTCTCTCTCTCTCTCTCTCTCTCTCAAAGCTGGGTTTATTCTTTTGACGCCGTCACCCGCCGTAATACGCTGGCATATGCTACGTCGGTTGGCGGCGTCAGTTGGCGACTGCCGGCAGACATGACCGCGCGTTTAGCGTCATTGTCCCAAGTGTAAATCAACGCTCGCAGGGGTCGACCTATTTTCAAGACTCCATTTAATTTTACCAGATATTAAAGGGACATTCCTGAGTTTGCTGCAATTTTTAAGTGTCAATGACTAACAGAGACTTTTTAACGATTGTAATTACATATCAAATATATTTTTCTGCATAAAATATTAGTGGTTGTATATTAAACGTGTTTCTGATCGTTCTAATATTTGTACTAGGTAACATTTCACGTACGAAATTATTTGATGACAAAATCCAGTTTGGGCTTCTTACAAATATTAAGACGACCAGAAACACATTGAATATACAGCCACTGATATTCTAAACAAGAAAATATATTTAATATGTAAGTTTAATCGTAGAAATATTTTATTAGTCGGAAACATCTTACAATGCAGCAAACTCAGGAATGTCTCTTTAAGATGGCTGACATAAATGCTAATGCAGTAGTTATAATTGAAAGTAAAGTTTGTTTTTATTTAACGACGCCACTATAACACATTGACTTTTGGACGTCAAACATAATGGTCATTCTGACACAGTTTCAGGGGAAACCCGCTAAATTTTCCCATTAGTAGCAAGGGATATTTTATATGCATCATCCCACTGACAGGATAAAACATACCACGACCTTTGTCCAGTTGTGGAGCAATGGTTGGGACGGGAAACCCCAATCAGAGAACGAATAAACCGAGTAAATGAGTAAAACTTCCTATTATATGTATATGTGTTGTGTGGAATGATGTGACTACTTGTGATTGGCTGAATTGCCGGCGTCTGCAACCGCACATCTTGAAAGTTCAACACTGGAAATTTTTATTCCTACATGCGCAAGTCTGCTGAAAGCTACTGAATCAGACGGTACAGGTAAATACATTAGATCAAATGTAGAACTTTTATTGTTGTGTATAATATACAACAATCATTTAATAAATCTGGAGTTCACACATATTCTTGTAGATGAGGTGGGTCGGGGTCGTGTACAGTAATGGAAGAGAGTACTAGGGAATGGGGGACCCAACCCCTCACAAAAATTTCCATTGACTGGCAGTCACGTCTCCCTGCCTCTTTTCTTCCGATAGCTTGGCCAGTATGTACATCTATACCCAGTCACAATATACCGCGATGTGTGGGTTGTAATATGTCACCAAGCATGGCCATGACATTGAAGTCGGTAAGTGGGTTATTTGCTGAGAAGGCATTTTGTCGGTCAACTGAGGTTTGCCAGTCCTAGTTAACTGCAGCGCGTTCTTGGTACAGTACATTTAATGTTGAAGCAAAATGTTGGTGGTTGCGTGTGCGTATATGCCTCTCTGTATGTATATATATATATATATATATATATATATATATATATATATATATATATATATATATATATATATATATGTGTGTGTGTGTATATATATGAGTGTGATTGCGTGGCGTGTTGTGTTGTGTTGTGTGTGTGTGTGTGTGTGTGTGTGTGTGTGTGTATGAGAGAGAGAGAGAGAGAGAGAGAGAGAGAGAGAGAGAGAGAGAGAGAGAGAGAGAGAGAGAGATTACCCGCTTAAGCAAAGAAAAAGAAAAACCCCAACAAAACAATACACTAATTTATTTAGTTCAGTACTGGCTGTAATAATTTCTGTGCGACATCTATCTGTGTCGAGCGAACTCCTGTATAGTTTGGGTCGGAGGAGCGAATTCCTTCAGTGGACCCATTCTCTGAAGAAAAACAATTCCTGTCACAACCAGTTCCGTACCAGTGGTATATTAAAAGCTGTGGTATGTGTTGTCCAAGTCTGTGGGGAAAGGTATACAACAGATCTCTTGCTGCTAATGAAAACAAAAGTAGCTGGATTACGAAATAAAATGTTTGACCACCAATAGCCGATCAGTAATAAATTAATGTGTTCTAGAGTGGTGTCGTTAAACAAATGTAGCTGGATTACGAAATAAAATGTTTGACCACCAATAGCCGATCAGTAATAAATTAATGTGTTCTAGAGTGGTGTCGTTAAACAAATGTAGCTGGATTACGAAATAAAATGTTTGACCACCAATAGCCGAACAGTAATAAATTAATGTGTTCTAGAGTGGTGTCGTTAAACAAATGTAGCTGGATTACGAAATAAAATGTTTGACCACCAATAGCCGATCAGTAATAAATTAATGTGTTCTAGAGTGGTGTCGTTAAACAAATGTAGCTGGATTACGAAATAAAATGTTTGACCTCCAATAGCCGATCAGTAATAAATTAATGTGTTCTAGAGTGGTGTCGTTAAACAAAAGAAACTTGTTAATAATTTATTATGGCCAGCATGCTTAGAATTCCACAGTGGAGCTACAGTTGACAAGCTTTGTGGCAGTCTACAACAGCAATAGCCAACCACGGGCGTTCGCATAGGTGTACCGGCTCCCATTATTGTAGAGGGGGAAGGCTGACTTTTGCCCGAATTAAACAAAAATGCCAAAATCTGGATAAGTACATTTATTCATATTAACAACATTACTACCAAACAGCTTTATAGGGTAGCAAATGAATTACCACACATTTTTACATGGGTTACAACTAATTTTGAGCGTAGAATGAATAATTATTCATTTAATTTGAATTAAACATATGTATATTAACTATCAATGTGACTAACAAGTGGGCACTAGGTGTAGACTATACTAGAGAGTGAGAGAAGAAAATTTCTGCAGCTGCCACATAGGAGTTCTTGCCGAATAGCAAATCAAATATTTTATATGGACTTTCCCACAGACAGGACACGATATATCACAATCTAATTAAAATTAGCTCCACTATTACATGTGGATCTAAAGACAGCCAGTTGGAGCTCATGTCCACCAATCAAAACCTTACTTGCAGAATCCTGCCAGTGATTTAAAACTAACAACACTGCGTAGTCCCCAATGTCCAGGTAACATTTCGTCTGTAAATAATAATTTAAATATTGACCAATCACACTTCGCCTTTTATAACGTTATTTGGGAGCATACAAATTCTTAAAATATCGGGCGAGTCTATTTTAGTGGCCGCAGTACAGCGAACCATACCAATACGTACGGGGTGGGTTATCAGTCTTCAATTTTACATTAAAAATTATTTATTTATTTATAAAATTTAAAAAAACTAAATCAGTCTTCAGTTTTACATTACAAATTATTTATTTTATAAAATAAAACATGTTTTAAGGCATTCGTAATTCACACGAAACATGTCGTATATCCTCAGGATAATTCGGAATGTTTTCAAATTATTTTTAAATCACTGGCAGGATTCTGCAAGTAAGGTTTTGATTGGTGGACATGAGCTCCAACTGGCTGTCTTTAGATCCACATGTAATAGTGGAGCTAATTTTAATTAGATTGGATATATCACAGCTTTAGATGTATCAGTCATGGCACTGGTTGGAACGGGAAAACAAAAAAGCATCTCGTGGGTGACAAGTGACGAACAGCTATAGCTGAATAACATTCGTTTATTTAATTTATGATTTTAAAAAAATGTCTCCTTTAACAAACCAGGATGATTACAACTAATAATATAACAGGTTGGAACGGGAAAACAAAAGAAGCATCTCGTGTGTATATATGTGGGTGACAAGTGACGAACAGCTATAGCTGAAGAACATTTGTTTTATTTAATTTATGATTAAAAAAAAGAAGTCTCCTTTAATAAGCCTTGAATGATTACGACTAATAATATGAGTAGAATGATGGGGATACAAAGTGAAACGTTTTTAGGTCCGTCCATTTTGCCAGATCGTCTTCATCGTTTTTGCCCGAATGCTAAGATCTGCTCCAGCAACAGTGGTGTGGGTTCGCAATTAACCTCCTGAGCCTCCCCACCCCTCCCCCACACCTTCCACCCCATTTTGTACGCCTATGACTACGTCTATATATTACTAGCATCTGTATCTTTATCTATACTGTCTTACTACAGCAAAATGTCGTTCATTACACTAGCTGTATCCCCCACGACAACTAAAAGTTATGTTCCAGTTTCATAAATGATATTTACAGTTATGTCATGCTCTATTTCCAGATGGTTTCTTATAGCTCGCGATTTTGTTTACTATTTTGTGTTGTAGTCTGTTTTGTTCTTATCTTCTATAAGGCATACGAGAAATAAAGTGACTTGAATTGTATTGAATGTATTTCAGACAGACGATGGAAACTGTCCTGAGATACGTGTCCACCTTGTCAGTGGCCTCACAGACGATTCTGGTTGCGTCAGTGTTCGGGATCACAGCGTACTACCTGCTCCATAAACGCTATCGTCTGCCTCCCGGTCCGACGGCTTTACCCCTGCTCGGCAATGTGCTATGTGAGAATCATTTCTGTAATAACTCTGCTCGGCAATGTGCTATGTGAGAATCATTTCTGTAATAACTCTGCTCGGCAATGTGCTATGTGAGAATCATTTCTGTAATATTTCTGCTCGGCAATGTGCTGTGAGAATCATTTCTGTAATAACTCTGCTCGGCAATGTGCTATGTGAGAATCATTTCTGTAATAACTCTGCTCGGCAATGTGCTATGTGAGAATCATTTCTGTAATATCTCTGCTCGGCAATGTGCTATGTGAGAATCGTTTCTGTAATATCTCTGCTCGGCAATGTGTTATGTGAGAATCGTTTCTGTAATATCTCTGCTCGGCAATGTGCTATGTGAGAGTAATTTCTGTAATATCTCAGCTCGGCAATGTGCTATGTGAGAATCATTTCTGTAATACCCCTGCTCGGCAGTGTGCTATGTGAGAATCATTTCTATAATATCTCTGCTCGGCAATGTGCTATAACAATTCTGATGTATTGTAATCATGTTATAAGTTGAGCAAGTGAATGATTAAAATGGTAAAACTGTTTGGTTAAAAACATATAAGCTGCATTCTGAGTATTAATAAATATATAAACAGATATCCAGAAAGATACTTATGTTAAAACATATAAAGACCATATGTTTTTGGCAAGTATCTGCAAAGAATTTTACCAGCAGACGTCGTGACAACCATGCGACTTCAATAACCAGATACCAGTACAGCTGAGAACAGACAGAAATAGTTTTTAAAATTAAGTTTTCTTTCAAATTACAGTCTTTCAAAATCATAGATAAAAGGTGCATTGTTTATGAGTGGATTAGTTCAATCTTGCTTTCTTTGCTCGTTTTAACTTTATTTTTATGAACATTTCTGTGAATATAACAGACATTTGTTTACTTTCCTCATGCAAAAGTCAAATTCGTCAAAAATATTAAAAATGTACGTACTGTTGCGCACAAACGACGCACTCACCGAAACGGGAACCTCACGGAACCAGGGAAACGGACGATAGTAGTAGTAATAATAGTAGTAGTATGTTCCATTTTTCTCCTGGACGTTAAAGAAGATTCGCTTTCTCTTTTCCGAAAAAAATTGACGATAATATATTTTTGATCTACTCACCTGTGTCCTGTTTTACAGAGCATTTTTAATGCTTTACTACCTAAGCACTTAAGATGATCTTAACGCTAAAATCGCCTCGTAAAACGGGGCCCAGTAATACATCAAAACAATATTTTAAAAGAGTAGCCGTAATATACAAGACAATTACGAATCTTCAGTATACTTAGTATCGTATCTCTGCAGAAGGCTGATTCCAATGGAAGTTATGATAGACTCATCAACCACTGTCAGGTGTTTCTTTTTACAGACAAAAGCAGGTCTTGACCACAATATCAAAATATGGTTCCATCTCCGTCTGTAGGAGAACTGCCACTTCTATAGCGAGACAGTATAGGTGGAAAAAATACCCCCCAAAACCCCACACACCTTTCTACAACTTCCGCAAAGGGACGTCTCTGTGAGCACAAGGGTGTGCATATAATTATTATTTCAAACAATGAGCTGTAAATATTTGCAGAAATATTTTTCAAATTAATTAAAGGTGATGGAGGGCGAGACGTAGCCCAGTGGTAAAGCGCTCGCTCGATGTGTGGTCGGTCTGGTATCAATTCCCATCGATGGGCCCATTGGGCTATTTCTCGTTCCAGCCAGTGCACCACGACTGGTATATCAAAGGCCGTGGTATGTACTACCCTGTCTGTGGGATGGTGCATATAAAAGAACCCTTGCTGCTAATTGAAAAGAGTAGCCCATGAAGCGGGTTTCCTCTCTCAATATCTGTGTGGTCCTTAACCATATGTTTGACGCTATATAACCGTATTATGGAGTTGATAATCGATGATCATATCGCTTGAGGCAAACCGATCAATATTATAATCGATCATTGAAACACGATTACTTCTTATAGAAGGGTTTCTTTAAGAGATGATCCTGGTGATTTTCAATTTACGCAGTCGTGACAAAATAAATTTCATTTGAAATAAATTAAGTTTACGCGATAAATATGTATATGTGTCAGTTTATATTTGTGACTATAATGCATTAATTAGATATTATTCCACTTTATAATATAAATATAAACTATATTATAGTTAAATGCACTGTGAGAAAGGAATGTCAAAAACCAAACAACATATTCATATTTCAAAGTTTATTTTCACAGCTTTCCGAGGCACGCCGTTGTACCAGAAACTCGCTGAATGGAGTAAGACGTACGGACCAGTAATGACCGTATACCTAGGTTAGAACATGTTCAGTACTGCATGCTATCATTATATTTAGACACGAGGGTTTGGGTAGGTCAACCACAACCCCAGATCAAAGCAAATTGTAAAGTCCTTTGAACGTAGATGTGTTTATAATTTACTCATGTCCACCACAGTCGAGACATCCCTGGATACATCCCTGTACAGGGCTGATCGGTGAACCCATTGGGGTTTGTTGTTATTGTTGTTTGACCCAACCGGTGTCCCACGGATCACATATCAAAGGTCATGGTATGCGCTGTCCTGTCTGTGGCAAAGTGTATATAAAAGATCCCTTTGCTACTAAAGGAAAAATGTATCTGGTTTAATCTGAAGACTACGTTTCAGAATTACCAAATGTTTGACATCCAAAAGATGATGAATAATAAATCAATGTGCCCTAGGAGAGTCGTTAAACAAAACGAACTTTAACTTCATTAAATGATTTCCGCTAGACAGGAGAGTACTCCACACGGTCTCTGATATAGCAGCCGTAGAGCACTGGCTGAAACAAAACAAAACCACAAGTCCTAGACTCTAATCAGAGACCTGGATCCGACAACATGGCTCATCAGATCCACGCACTATCACCGACGTTATTCAAATGTAATGCACATGTTTCTTTCTGGTAAAGCGCTCTCCTGATGCGCGGTCGGTCTGGGGTCGATCACTGACGGTGGACCCTTTGGGCTATTTATCGTTCCAGCCAGTGCACCACGACTGGTATATTAATGCTGTAGTATGTACTATCCTGTCTATGGGATGATACATACAAAATAACCCTAAACATGTAGCGGTTTTCTCTCTAAGACTGTTTGTCAAAATTATCAAATATTTGACATCCAGTAGCCGATAATTAATAAATCAATGTGTGCTCTAGTAGTGTTGTTAAACAAAACAACCTTTAACCTTATTCCAGGACCAATACGCTGTGTGGCTCTGAACAGTACCGAGGTTGTGTTGGAGGCTCTGGTCAAGAAACAAGCAGACTTTGCTGGTCGCCCTCAGACGTATTCAAGTAAAGGGAATATGCTTTTGTATGTTATAGTGTGTTATAGTACATTTTCAAACTCTGAACTCCGAACGTCAAGGGAATAGAAAGCATTTAAAATGTTGGACAAGGGCTACTTCATTAATAATTGTTGTATGTATTTATTAATAACACACATCATGAGATCACATTATGTTCAAAGCACGCAGGGTACAATAAAAACACTGATTGAAATATTGCTCATTGGCTGTTATAAAGACATTTCATCAGACCTTATCATTTAAGAGGAGCTATCACTTTCGCTCCCGATCACTCCTCTGAAACTGGCCACAGACCACAATTAATTACTCTATATGTTTCTATATAGCGTTAGTGACTATAAATTGTTTATTAATATCAGCAGGCCCATGGATTTTGCTATGTACTGTTGCTGTTTCTCCCTTCTTTGGTTTAAACAAACACATCCACAAAATCTGGCCGGAGTACACCCATTTTACACAAAAAAGCACTACTTTTACATGGGCCGGAATTGCCACAAAAAAGTCTTCACTGTCAACAAGTTACACATGTTTGCAAACTACATGCTCTCCCCTGTCAAATTCAGTCTAATAGGTGCCACGTCAAAGCTGTCTGCCATGAAATAATCAGTCAAACAGCAAACTACTTGCACGGACAAATTTCCGGAAGATAACTGTGATCTGAGGTCAACTGGTTGAACAAGCGTAATTTTTAAATGTAAATGTAAATTGTATCATTATGCAAATATCTTAAATTGCTCTCCATAATCTAAGTTAGAGGAGACATTAATCACATTCCTCTCTTTTTTTACCGTGAGGTCTGATTTCATGGATCGAGAGTTACAAGGTTGTATGTGCACAAACTCTCATTTGTTAAAAATCACAACCTAAAGTTTTGGGTAGCTTATATCTGTGTTATTACGAACTTATTAACGCTTAATAAACTATAAAATTATCTTAATGATTGTCATGTTCTGTGATTGTATAAATGGACTTTTTACCATATAAGCGAGATAACTCAATTTTGGGAAATTTTCAGATAGAACCTTATAACTGTCAGGTCAGGATTTATGTAGTTGAATATTGTTTGGAGATTTAAAAAAAACGTAGCAGTGACATGACTTGTCATAAAAGTAAGTGATAACTATGTGATATTTGACCATTTGCAAGCGTTGTTACTGGGTGTACTCCTGCAAATGGATTTGATTAGCTAATCAAATTTCGCGTTATATGCAGAGTGAATTAAAAGTTGTTTAACCTATAGTCCCGTTCTATCCTTCTACAAAAATTATTTTTGCAAATATTTTCAGTTAGGTTTAACGTAAGAAGAAAGGTAAACATGTTTTGGAAATAACAACAACAAAAAAACCTAACTATTTTTGTGTGCAATTTAGAAAAACAATCAGCTCAGAAATAAATAACTTGGAGTAAGTTCCATAGTATGAAAAAAGGTGTTCCCAGTGGAAAGGACTATAGCTACCAAATTCCTGTAATTTGATTTAACTAGTCTCAATGTACCATGTACTATAATTGTACTTGAAACATTTGCAGAGTCCTCCTAAAATTAGGATCACAATTTTTGTGTGGAACTAGGGTAGTTTAACTCCTCTATCTTTCTGATTTACTTTAGGTGTGAGGGGTTCTGGTAGTTATATATGGCGTGTATGTTGATTGAAACATTGCATGTGGCGTCTTTTCCCACATGTTAATATTGCCATCTATGGGATTTGATTTGGTGGTAAACATCTTATAAACAACAATATTATACCCTATACGTGGCTGTTATTACCTTGCAGCCAAACTGTTATCAGACGGAGGTAAGAGTATCGCTTTGGGTGACTATCATGCAACATGGCGTTTACACCGGAAGTTGGCAACGAAAGCACTGAGGTGATTTAGCTGTATTTTTTTTGTATCGATACAAACGTCATCCATATGCATAATATAAACAGACATATATGTATACAGACATAAACACAACCAAATATACACAATTGTTAAGTCCGTATCTAGCGAAAGTCTCGTCTGCTTCTCAGATTCATTACATAAGAGTTTTGGTGAAGTCACGTGTCACACGTCACTCTTGAAAAACAACAGCCCGGTTTAAGGGATAAGGATGGTCAACATTAAACCATGGTATGCATCTAATCTTTTTACAGCTAAAACTGACATCGTTATCAATATTTGTTGGCAGATTTCGATTTTAAACCATTTCTCTTTCATAGGCCGATTCACGGTTACTCGAGCATATTTATAACTGTCTGTTTGTCTGTCAATCTGTCTGTTTGTCTGTCAGTCTGTCTGTCTGTCTGTCTGTCTATCTATGTCTATCTATCAGTCTGTCTGTCATCTAACTATATATATATATATATATATATATATATATATATATATATATATATATATATATATATATATATATATATATATCTGTCTGTGTGTCTGTCTGTCTATCTATATATCTGTTTATCTCTTTAACTGTGTATCTGTTTATCTAAATGTATGAGTATGAATGTATGTTCTCTGTGTTTGCATAGCTTTCATTTTATGTGTTTGGTTTATTAGTGTTAGTATAAGTTTAATTGTGTGTTAAAGACCACAAGCTAAATTCCAACTACAATAATTATACTCAATGCTGTACCCGCTGTATCATCCTGTTGCAGACTGTACACCAGTGGGAATCGTCTGGAGCTTCGGATGACCGAGTCCCTCAATAAAGTGGTGGAAGTGCTGAAAGGCATCAAGGAGCCAGTGAATCCTCACTTATACAATTCCCTCGTTGCCCTCAACATTCTGCTTGGAGTCTGCTTCGACCAAACGTAAATGGACAAACTATGGAGAGCTTTTTCTGAACATGTTGACTGCTATCTGGCTAGCAGGTTACATATTTTCGAAACTGTCTTAGCGCTACAATATCTAATCGTGAAACTGTCGTAAACTATAACGTCATAATGATGCATGTCATAGTCTACGAAGGTTTTACGATATCGTAGAGCTAAAACAGCTTCGAAAATCCATGCCGTGGTTGAGATACTGGACGCGTTAGTCGAGTTAGTATATTATTTATCAAATATCTATTATCTAGACTCATCTCTTAATAGCCTGGACGATAGTAGCTAGAGGTTAGAGTTATTATATTTGTCATTTTGGTGTTGTAGTTTATCTTGTTCATAAGAAATAACAATACTGCCATGTATATCGTTGTATATATATATTATTCCAATATGCATCTGATGTTATTCTGAAGACGCTACTATAATAAAAACAATCTGAAATTATAATATAAATATAAAAGTAAAAATGACCGAGTCGTAATTGCAATGGGGTATGGAATGACACACATTGGGACCAAGGGGTACGGAATCTTGTATCACACTTGATACCAATGTGGGTACGTCTTTTAACGACCGTTTGGTTGTCAGAAATTACCGGATTTCAACACTAAGCTCTCTGTACTTGCATATATAAGATAGGGTTGGAGGATATTAGACTTATTGGGTCCGGGACACCATATACTGAGACTACGTGGGTATTGGACGCTTCACACTATACCCAAGGTGGTTTGGGGTGTCTTGTCTAAAGATGGTACATGGTGCCATTATGATATAAGAACAAGATGGTATGGGGTGCTTCCACTAAGACCAAGATGGTATGAGGTGCCTTCACTAAGAACAAGATGGTATTGGTGTCTTCAAAATGTCAAACTGACCACAACTCCGTTACCTTCGAGATGACGATGACATTACAATTGAAAACACAAACATGTTGCTATTCGCTTCCGTTTCAGATATGCTGTCGATGACCCCATGTTCAAGAAGATGCTATCCACATTTGACGAGTTTTTAACCATCTTTGGCAATGGACCATTGGAGGATATTATCCCCCCGCTACGTCTCTGTCCAACCAAGCGGATGAAAAGAATGATTCAGCTCTTTGACGAAATTTTTAACATTTTGGATACATTTATTGTGGAACACAGAAAAACGTTGTCACCGGGTATGTTTTGTTTCGATTTGGATTTGTTAATGTATCTACCATATAGTATCTACTTGACCCCCCCCCCACACACACACACACACACACCACCACCACCACCACCAAATTTAGCAATATAAGAAAGTTTTTTGGGCCGATTCGCATTATAGTAGTATACTGTTCATTGCATCCAACACATATTCCCCTCTGGAATAATTCACCATTCTTCTGGACCCATATTTTCGAAGCTGTCTTAGCGCTACGAAAGCGTAAAACCATCGTAAGCTATGACGTCATTATTCTGGCGATTCTCAATGATGGAGTGGGTTGTGTTTGTTGGTTTCAGAACATATCAGAGATTTCACGGACAGCATTTTGTTGGCACAGAAAGAGGCAATGGAGGAACTGGATGAAGCGACCATGTCGAAGATTACAGATGGTCATGTCAAGCAGACTATCGCAGATATTTTCGGAGGTACGTACAGGATTGTTTTTGTCAAAAGGTGGGTTGGTATGGCAGCTGACTTAGTGAATGAGCGTCAGAAAATGCTGTTAACGGTGTGTAATCTACACTAAAAGGACACTTTTCTGTTTTGTTTGGGATTATTTTGTTATTTGTTTTGAAACGTCTTTGGGTGGGTGTTCTTTTGTTGTAGATTTTATATATGTGTGTGTGTGTGTGTGTGTGTGTGTGCTGTGGGTTGTTTTTTTTGTTTTGTTTTTTGTTTTTTTGGGAGGAGGTTGGTGTGGGGGAATGTGACAGCCCCTAGTTAAAGGCGTGTATTGTACTCCAAATAATGTTTTTAACTGTTACAGATGTTATGGGTTTTTTTTCTAAATCTTCAGGTCCAACTTTCTACATAGATTTTAATGTGTTTATTTTTTCTTAGCTGGGATTGACACGACACGTCTGACGCTAGACTGGACAATATTGTACTTGGCGTCATATCCTGAGGTCCAGTCGAAGATACACAAGGAAGTTGATCAAGTTCTGCGTGAGTGAAAAATTATATATTCATGGCTGTAAGAATTTTCTAACGAAGCGGTGCAATGCCAAAAGGGGCACCTACAGTATTTCAAAGTATACTAACATGCATTATAGAAAGGCAATATTTTTCCAGAAACACTCATGCAATGGTGATATTATGTCTTCCTCGCTGAAAAGAAAACAAATCGATACATACATTAAATACTGGAGGGGTGCGCACCCACTGGATCCGTACATGAACATCTGTTTAAAATGTTGATTTTGTTAAAAATAGCAATTTTAAATGTTGTTGTCGTTTTGATTTTATTATATTGTTTTAAAGATAATGAATCTAGTTTTGTCTTCAGAATGGCAGTCCTCTTTCTGGCGGCGATGGAATCTCCAGTAAACGATCTCTTCGGGGGTGGCTGTCCTCTTGTAGACGAGGCACTAGATAGAGATTCATGGAATCAATCACTATTTTTCCAAATGCCCATTGGACTCTACATTGTGCAGTGATACGGCCTTGATTACGTATTACGGTTTTGTTCTTTCCACATTATCTGCATTGTTACTGATCTTTCAAAATTTGGTTTTTACAGCTAAAGACGGCACCATGATGTTGTCCTATCGAAACCAGCTGCCCTACACTGAAGCCGTACTCCACGAGGTTATGAGATTGTCTTCTGTGGTGCCCCTGGGTCTTCCTCACTCTACCACCTGCGACACCAAGATAGGTGAGATTTTGTTGTTGGAGGCGAGGGGCAGCAGCAGTAGTAGTAATAATAGCAGCAGCAATTGTAACAATAGTTGTAGAAGCAGCTGCAAGAAGAGTCATAGTAGTTGCAATAGAAGAGTAGTAGTAGTAGTAGCAGCAGCATTAATAGTAGAATCAGACGCAGTTGTAGCAATAGTTGTAGTAACAACAGCAAGACGCCATGGTAGTTGGTGAATCCAGGATAAAACCCCACTGGAAAAAAACCCACCCAGACATAACCCCACTGGAAAAAACCCCACTCGGACATAACCCCATCAATAAATGAGAAAAATGGACAAAACCCCACTGTGACCATTTTACACATAAAACTGAAAAATATGAAATAAAGTTGAAATTTCTGTTTTGGAAGAATAAAATTATAAATAAAATTCACAAAATAGATTATGATAAAGAATAAAGTTTACATTTGTATTTTGATCAGTCAAGTGTTGCACTGATTGCATTGATCTCCATGACAAAGGATTATCTGAACTTTGTGATCAAGAGATTAAGGAGGCCAGGTTTTCTTCTAAGAGATCAAGGAAATCATGGATTTAGGGCTTCCCATTGTTGATTGGGTATGTCATAAATTCTGCATCAGATGGACCCCTTATAAGGTTGAAGAATACTACGTCAGTATTCATTTCCTGAGAACTGTAAATACAACTATGGAAGTTATCAAGAACAACAAGGGTGGTCTCAACCTGCAAAAACGGGTACGACACCACATAAAGAAGCTGCAGACGAAGCTCCATAACCTCTGCACTGACAGACGGGATGACATCAAGTCCATTTCGGAAGTTCTGAAAGGCATCGGCCACTGTGTGAGGTGGAAGTAGGCTAGATTACACTTGTTTCAATAAAAAATAAATACTGTATATACGATTTTGTTAT
This sequence comes from Gigantopelta aegis, assembly GCF_016097555.1. Lineage (NCBI taxonomy): Eukaryota > Metazoa > Mollusca > Gastropoda > Neomphalida > Peltospiridae > Gigantopelta > Gigantopelta aegis. The sequence goes on along the minus strand of NC_054701.1, from coordinate 36,807,053 downwards.
ATATTGAGATATATGAGTGGGGTTATGTCCGAGTGGGTTTTTTTCTGTGTGGGGTTATGTCCGAGTGGGGTTTTTTCCAGTGGGGTTTTATCCAGTGGGGTTTTTTCCGGGTGGGGTTTTGTCCGTTTACCGGTAGTTGTAGTAGCTCAAGCAGCTGCTGCATTAGTAACAGTAGTAGTAGCAGCAACAACAGCAGCAGTAGTAGCAGGACCTGCTCTTTCAGGTAGCCTTTCACGTTTTAAAGGACAAGCTAAGAGAGTTTGGAATAGAGAACTCACTTCACTGAACTAGAATAGTAAATGATTCATAACTGGTCTTTCACGTTTGTATATATTGCAGAGCATTTTTATTAATGGGTTGTTTTACCATTTTCAGGTGACTATGACATCCCACAAGGAACCATGGTTCTCCTCAACTTATGGATGATGCACCACGACCCAGACAAATGGACAGACGTCGAGGATTTCAAACCAGAAAGATTTTTAGATGAAACTGGCGCCATAGCACCCAAACCTGACAGCTGGCTGCCTTTCTCGGCGGGACGTAGGGTGTGTCTGGGGGAGTCTGTAGCGAAACCGGAACTGGTGCTACTTCTGGCTGGCTACATGAGGCAGTTCAAGATTTCGCTACCAGACGGAGTGAAACCAGATTTCGAAGCTACTGGTGGAGGTTTCTTCAGAACGCCAAAACCTTTCGAAGTCGTGTTTGTGGAACGTGACTGAATAGTGTTCCATGAACACTGTAGGTGAATTTCATATTTCAATGTAATGTAGCAAGTTGCCATAAAAATTTTTTTAATACATGTACTTAATAGAAAGAGAGTTGTCATAACGTTTTTATGCATGTATTTAATAGAAATTTGATTTTGAATCATGATATAGTAATGATGTAAATATGGCTACATATTTTAAACACATATTTAAAGGGACATACCCTAGTTTTTCAATCTAATTCAAATTAGCTCCACTATTACAAGTGGATCTAACGGCAGCCCGTTGGAGTTCATGTCCAGTTGACCTTTCATTCGACCAATCAAAAGCTTACTTGCAAAATCATGCCAGTGATTTGAAAAGAATTTGAAAACATTCGGGATTATGCCAAACGTATACGAAATGATTCGGGTGAATTACAAAGTATGCCGGAAACTAATTGCAATATAAAATTTTATATAAAATTAGTTTCAAGACAAAAAAAACCGTGATGGTATAGCCATAAAATCTGTTTATACTAGTATACAATCCAGAGTTTATTATTGCACTTTACCCCCTGTTTTTTCAATGTTGAAATTGACCAACAAGTTCGCCTATTGCATAAATAGTCTCGCTCGATATTTTTAGAATTTGTATGCTCCCGAATAACGCTTTATAAGGCGAAGTGTAATTGGTCGATATTTAAATTGTTATTTATAGATGAAATGTCACCTGAACATGGGAGTCCACGCAATGCTGTTAGATCTACTGGTAGACCCAGTAGAGCTAATTTTAATCAGATTGCCTAGTTTTTAAACACTAAGACAATTTGTTTACTATTAGAACCCTTTTTGATAATTGAAATCATACTTTACTTAGATTTTATGGTTTAGATTATCAGTTTCCGTACATTCGAAGTGGTTTTGGTCATCGTGGTATTTTTAATATCACAAAATGCATTTCTCATATTTTTAACAGTATATTTAAAAGTAACAGTTATGGAGTCGAGTTTTAGTCTATTTTTAGAGGGTATTTTACGATTTCAAAGTCACATACTAATGTTTCACTCAATTGTAACTTTACCCAAATGTGTTACAGGTTTGTAGATTAACCAAACTTAGTGTTAATTTTCACAGGTTGAAACTAGGGTCTGTCCCTATAAGAACTGTGACTAAATACTGTACAATGAACTAGGCCCTATATAATATTTGTATTTCATAACCTTTGTGTATTTAACAAAAAGAAGTTTTAAAAAGTTTCTTTTGCTTAACGACACCACTAGAGCACATTGATTTATCAATCATCGGTTATTGGATGTCAAACATTTGTTAATTTTTACATATAGTCTTAGAGAAGAAACCTGCTACATTTTTCCATTAGTAGCAAGGGATCTTTTATGTGCATCATCCCACAGACAGGATAGCACATTTAATATACCAGTTGTGGTGCACTGGCTGGAATGAGAAATAGCCCAATGGGCCCACCGACGGGGATCAATCCCAGATCGACAGCATATCAAGCGAGCACTTTACCATTGGGCTACGTTCCGCCTTAACAGAAAGGAAGACTTTTAAACAATTAAATGCATATGATGTAAACATGCATATTTTATAAACTAGTAGGCTGATACACGGCAATATACGGTAGTTCCTGTGAAAAAGGTTAAAGTGGTGCCAAAATTGGAATGAAATTGTTTTGTATTGGGTTTTATTGGTATTCAAACGATCAAACTAACTTTAATTATTATATTGGTTTGTATTCAGTTTTGTATAAAAAAACACATTATTTACACACCAAGAATTTGTTTTTATGGTATGAATAGGCATATTTCTTTATTTAAACATGCACTGTAATTGTGTTGTATCATACTGGAATATATTGGTGGACCAATTTGAGTAGATAATTTAGTATATAATATTATCACTAATTTTATGTTGTCATAAAAATCTTTTAGAACTCCATGACGTGGTGTTCAATAGATATGTTCTGTCCGCGAGGACTCGTAAACGATTTGTCACATTATTTTAAAACTAAGCCTCCCCCCCCCCCCCCCCCCCCCCAATCAAGTCTAAGTAGCGTTTTGTAACGCCGTGGTGCGTTCGTATCAATTGCACGTTGCAGATTAGAAGGAACCAGGGAGCGGGGACTGTAAATTTACGTTTATGTGCAAAACTAGACTTATGTTTTGTGAAATGGGACTCTGACTTGTACCCCTACCCATCACTAATGATTGTGCCACCCACTTTAGATATCTTTTCTACAGGCCTGCGCTGGGAAGCTTTCGAGAGTACATCTTTCATTGTATATTAGTGTTACCAGTTACTTCTTAAAGCCTCAACAATAACAAAGACAATGCAGAAATATGGACTGGATGATAAGATGAATGCTGAAGTTGCAGTATTTCTATTTTGATAAAACCGTTCCTGTACTCTGCTTCAGTTCATGATTTTTAGGATATCTTTCGATATTTGTTCAATTTCTCCAAAGCTCCCGATACATGGATACTGAAGGACAAAACCATTAGCTAGCATATTCAAGTTTGTATTAAAAAAATAAAATAAAAATATATTTAAAAAATGGCGCAAGTCAGATTCCACGAGATTCGTCAGTGCTCCCGTGAATCAATGTCAGGTGCTCGTATATAGGAGGACTGCCATTCCACATGACGATTCGGTTCACCGCATTTTGGTGGAGTGTAGTCATCATATACCCTAAATTTGTGTTGACATATTTGAGAGACACTGAATTTTATTCTAAATTTAAATTTTACTTACCTGTGATATTTGTATTTTTGCACTAGCTGTTTGCCGTGTGTTTTAATTTAACTTTTGAATTCTTATATTGACATCTGGAATTCTGTTATATATTTATGTTTGTTTGACATAGATGACGTGTTTTCGTGTTGGGATGTCGTTAAACATTCAATGCTGAATTTATGACACCTGCTTTTGTCTTATATTTACAATACTTAAACACCTGCGTTTAATAATTTTTAAAAAGGTTTCGTAAATTCGACCCCATTCTTTCTACTTCGTTTGTAAGAGGACGGCCACTCTCAAGTCCTGTTTGACAAATGTCAATCTTCATAGCACCGAGATCAATGGATATTTAGACAGTTTTGATGGCTGCATTCATAAACCACTGTCAGGTGTAAGCCAAATGTCACAAATGGCCAGTTGTTCGCTGTGTAATACAGTAGCAAAGTTTAATAGGCTCAGTGCACTGGCATAGCTAGGATTTTACATTGAGGGGAGGAACCAATATTGGGGAGGGCCAACCCACACTATGTATGTATGTATGTATGTGTATGTGTATGTATGCTTTAATAAAATTTAATACAGTTTTCACTTGTTTTTTTTTTAAAAAGGGTTTGATGGGGGGCCATGGCCCCCGTGTCTCCCCCACCCACACACTCACGCGCCACTGGCTCAGTTTGAAAGAATGGTGTCGAATATAAATTTTTAAATCTATACATTAATATTGGAATCCCTAGAGCCAAAAGCGCGTAGCCGCTTCTACTGGTGTCCTGAAAAGTGCCGGTAACATAAAAATATGAGCCCACCGACAGGGATCGATCCTAAAACGACCGCGCACCACTGGACTACGACCCGCTCCTGACTGTACAACTGGAGCTTGTAACCGAGTTGTATCACAACCGCCGTATTGTAAATGGTCTGGTTTGGTAAGACAAAGCTCCTTCTTACACTTATACCAAACAACATCTGGCTGGGTCAGTAAAATGAATGAATGTTTAATAGCATAAATAGAAATAGAAATCGAAAAAGGAATGTGAATGTCCGAAAGTCGATACAAACATTTTATCAAAACAATGTATGTTGAATAATGAATGAATGTTTAAAACTACTTTATTACACTGTTTCAAATTTTATAAGATTTTTTTTTTTTTTTTTATATATATTCAATACACGAACGGACGCTTAATGACATCCAGCGCATAGTTACATCAATTAAAGAAACTGAATCACAAAACCGTATTCAGTGATCAAAATCGTATTTCTGCACAAGGCAGAGTTGAAAAGATGTATTGGGCAAAGTCGTGATCGCTTCCATGATCCACTATTAGGTGTTCGTTCTTAATAGGACAGCCATGGGAGATCCATAACAGGCTGTACATCAATTAAAGAGTCAATTAATTGTTTTTTCCAACAACATAAAATAAAACGTATGGTCAAATCTTAGAAGAAAAGGTGTACAGAGCTGTCCTTTTCAAACAATTAAATCATGACTAATAACATCACATATAGAATGAAAACAAACATATGAATTAATATCACAGATCGATGTTATTGAACTTGTTTTTAAAATGTTAAGAGGCTGGTGATTGAATGCTGTGTAATGTATTATCCACTCTCATGGAGAACGTTGCCATCCCTACACCACATGGGGACCAGCACTCGCAGAGGTCGGCGGGGTCAAACTTCCATAGCGCAGTTAATACTACCAATCATGTCATGGTGATAAATGTGACAGTGCTTCTTACCCACCCACCCCAGCCTCCCCCAACCCCCCCCCCAAATAACAACAACAAAAAATCCAAACACAAAACCCAAACAAAAACAACAACAAACATATGTATGAAAATACACATGTAAGTATAAACAACAACAAATGGATATGTATCCAATAGATAATGTTCCAATGAAATAATATACAGTCAAACCTGCCTTAAGCGGTCACACAAGGCAGTAGATAAAAAGCGGCCGCTTAAGACAGGTGATCGCTGATTACAGGTTGCCACATATAGAGTTTTTAAAACAGCTGTTGTTGTTTCTTGTTTTACCGTCTGTACTCCTAATTAACGGATGTGTGCTTTACAGTTGACAATAAATCAACTTTTGATATGTCGCCTCCTTCAGAAAAAATGCAACTGGAATGCATTAAATTAACCGTTCTCAACAAGTTTCTTTGATTTTTTGCATTTAATTATTTAAATCCTACTTCATGCGGTGTATTGTAATAGTAAGTGAATCTATATATGTCAAGCGTAGCCTACCCAGAGGCAGCTAGATGCATGCCAGATTCATACTTTCTTAATTGAAATGTTGGGACTGAATGGGTACTATAGTCCTGTTCAATTGTTTAGACTCTAACTTTTTTGCAACGTTTAATTCCTATTCAATCCTTGTTTTCTTTACATTTGCATGAAAACAAACCCAAACCCCGACAGGTTTTATATACAATTCATCATCTAAAATACACGAAGTTGACTTATTTCCATGTTACAAAAATCTCTGTATGTTTTGAATGCAGATTCGTTCTCCTATAAATAACTAAGACTATTTGCATAACAAAATATTAGGATACGAGGCTACGTGAAGGCCATTATAGCCTGTTTCAGTGAATCAAGGTTATGAATGTTTTGCAATGTGAAATGTGTACCAGCTTTGTCTAACCTTTTCTTTAAACATATACGTAGAAATAGAAATGTAACCATTCCATGTATATGCAGTATATTGAATTAATTTTGCTAATACATTAATTATTTGATTTTTATTTTATAAATTATATATATTTACATACCGTACTTAATCTAACACAACTGGGGTGTAGTAACAAACAAAAATCAGCTTGCACAAGGTCGGGGTGTTACAGAGTCCACAGTGTTAGACTTGGGAGGCCCTTCCCTTTCCACAATTGTTTTCTTTTAATTGGAATCCCTTGTGGTCAAATCTATAGTATATATGGTGGTGCTTGGTGGTGGTGGTGGTGCTGGTGATAGGGGTGTACTTTTGTAATGCGCAAAGCAATTTTGTAAACCAAAAAGCTATTGTTCAGACTTTTTCGGGGGTTCCACAACTTACCTATCCCCTAAATACGGCCCTGAATGTCCAAATACGATAACATTGCTTGTACATATCAAGTCGATAACATATTAATTTCGAAGTATAATCTATGATTGCACGTGCTGTTGTAGCATTGTGTAAACCACATGAAATACAAGTATAGAAGGGTATATAAGTTCACAGAAAATGTATTACTGGACATTCAATATATTATTATTATTTGAGTAAAACAATTTATTCCCATGACATTCACTATCAGTCACTATCAAACAACCTATCAATTGAACAAATATAAACGTGTATTACAAAACACGGACAGTCAATATAAAACCATATAAAATACACCTACATACGAAGCCAGAGGTGGGTGTTGGGTTGGGCAGAAGGCCACGCCTCCACCAATCGCGGGTATACAATATTCTGGCCACGTGTGTGTGCAATGTGTCACAATGAACATCACAAGATTAAGACCTCACCCCAGCCCCCCTCACTAAAAGGGAGCGTAGCCATCAGATGAACACTTGCCCGTGCATTAGTAAATAATAAATATTATATATTATTCATGGACATATAACCTGACAGTCATAATGTATTAACCTATCTTATAGTTACTTTACAGTATTTTATCCACAACAGCACCCAAACTTATTTATTTTTGTGTCAGTACATTACATTAATGACATGGCATGCGCGGATCCAGAAGTGTTTTAATAGCGGGGCCCAAAACCCGTTGTTGCTTTGAACAGGTGGATGGGATAAGTTTTCATTGTTTGTGTATTCTCTAATATATATTATTTGACAAAAATAGAGGGGGGCGTGTGACCTGGACTCCCCGCCTGAATCCGCGCCTGAATTGTTTATTGACTTATGTTTCCAAATTGTTTATTAAATATAGGTCATACTACAATATATTCCGCTAGGAAGGTGGAAAAGAACATTAGTTTGAAACACACTATAGAGTGATGCTTTCAAATAGCCTTAGTTATTTATAGGATAACGAATCTGCATTCAAAACATACAGAGATTTTTGTGAAATGGAAATAGTCAACTTCGTGCATTTTATATGATGAATTGTATATAAAACCTGCCGGGGTTTAGGTTTGTTTTCATGCAAATATAAAGAAAACAAGGATTGAATAGGAATTAAACGTAACATTTGCAAAAAACTAAACAACTGAACAGGGCCCCATTCCACGAAGCGATCTTAGCCCTAAGATTTCCGTAAGCGCATAGCTACCCTATGCACTTAAATTGATCGTAGGGCTAAGTTCGCTTCGTGGGACGGGGCCCACGACTATAATATTACTAAAAGTGTGAAGATCGGTTATTTGTTGCACCGTATCGCTGTTGACCGGCCTCGGTAGGTACAGGGTTCGCAGCCCGGTACCGGCTCCCACCCAGAGCGAGTTTTAACGACTCAATGGGTAGGTGTAAGACCATTACACCCTCTTCTCTCTCACTAACCACTAACCCACTGTCCTGAACAAACAGCCCAGATAGCTGAGGTGTGCCCAGGACAGCGTGCTTGAACCTTAATTGGATATAAGCACGAAAATAATTTGAATTGAAATGAAACGAATATCGCTGTTAAAATATCCCTTTTATATAACAGTAAACACTTACTGTGGCCGCTTAATACAGGTATTTTAGCGATTTGGGATCCGGTTTAGGTAGTCGCTGGCCGCATTAGACAGGTGAATGCTTATTACAAGTGCATTTACATTATAAATCGTTTGGAAGGAAAAAAGTGGCCGCTTAAGGCAGGTGACCGCCGATTACAGATGGCCGATAGGACAGGTTTGCCCGTATTCCGTGACGGCGTGCGTTTGTGTCGCAGTGACATGAGTGGTCTCAAGTTACAACTGTTTTAATGGCTCACCTACTGTTAACAGGTGGTGAAAAAAAAGCATAATTCTGTCAGAAATTGTATATTCGTCTGTGACAGGAATTGAGTTACCGACTTTACGAAATTCAGTAACTGAAATATAAAGAAATGAAATATGCTGACACCATGTGCAATTTGTTTTACGATTTTGTAAAAATACAACTATATTGCAGTACAGAAAAGCTCTTATTGTTTATATAGATTGGATGCGGCGCGTGCGTGCGCCTGATGCGTCCGCCGCTTGCTTTTTGGGCATACACCATACACGATTATTCCATTGCAGTTGGCCGCATGCGTTCTGCTTGCATTTACCATAGTATGACACCCAATAGTCGATGTAGTTTTCGTGCCGGAGTGTCGTTAAACATTCATTCATTCATTCGTTCGTGTGTTCTGCAGACACACGCATCCAGCATAGACGGTCTCATTGAAACTGAGGTATTTCGAAAAAATTTTAATCCGGACCGAATACGCGGCATCTAATCTATACGAGCCATTATTCTTCTGTTGAACTACAGTCACATTCCATTTTGTTCAATGGCCGCTTGTAATCATAAATGTTGTTCAGGGAACACTCATACATGAAATTAAGACCTTTAAGTTTATGCTAGACATCACCCAATCCAATGTAAATGTTCTGCAGGTTTTTAACTCACTATACCCGCCCCTTCCTCCACCTCTCTTTCTCTACCCCTTCTCGTTTTCTTCCTCTTTGTTCGTCTATGTAAGTCTGTTGTATTTTAACATGTATTCAGTTGTAAAATGTAGGTAGATGTCTTAATACATGGGCGTACATGGGGGGGGGGGGGGGGGGGGGGTTCGATCGACCCCCCCCCCCCCCCCGAAATCGCTTTTTTAATAATTTAATAAAACTGACATTATTATATTTACTCAATATAGAAATATATGCCCAATATCTCTGCAATCTATTTTGGAACCCCCCTTTTCAAAATCTATGTATTGGAACCCCACTTTTCAAAATCCTATGTACGCCCATGTAATATAGGCTAAGTCTGTTGACCAATCCCAATATGTTTTTGACAAAATAAAATTAATATTGTTTAAATGAAATAAAGACCTCCAGTCTTGTCTATAAAACAATTTATAGAAATGTTTTGACAACAAAATCTATTAATTTCCACGTCATCGTACCAAATTATGAAACATCGGCGTCATTGGCCATGTGTACGTCTATTTGCTTTACTCATTTTGATTGGTCAGGATCTTTTGGTGGGTTTTTTTGTCCTACTCTATATAAAGATAAAAATCTGGCTTGTGCCACCCCTCTCCCTCAACAGAGATTGTGCTCCCCTCCCACTCCAAATATCGTTCCTATGGATCAAGGTCAAAAGTTTTAAAGTGCACATTCAGAGCAAGCTGTTATAGCACACGCCTGTCCAGGGCGTAGGTTCTGACCACTGCTAGCTCCTCCGCCCAAAACAGATACCTATAGGCCTGGTTTTATATAAAGATAAGATACAGGTCGGTTGCAGAATAATGTTTTTTTCTTTTACAAATTTAATAATACATCTGATAATTATTCACATGATTTCCAAATACATGTATCTTAAAGTAATATAGCAATGTTTTAAACGAAAAATTTTGTTTTGGCCGTTTTAAAGGTCATCTACTAAGATAAAATACAAATGTTAAGTAGGTTTTAAGATGATAAAGATATTTGTTTTTTAAAAGATTTATTTATGGGTTTTTTTACTGACATTTAAAGGGACATTCCTGAGTTTGCTGCAAGGTAAGATGTTTCCGACTAATAAAATATTTCTACGATTAAACTTACATATTAAATATATTTTCTGGTTTAGAATATCAGTGTCTGTATATTCAATGTGTTTCTGGTCGTCTTAATATTTGTAAGAAGCCCAAACTGGATTTTGTCTTCAAATAATTTTGTACGTATGAAAAAACATTTTAGGAATTAAAATGAAATTTAACCTAGTACAAATATTAGAACGATCAGAAACACGTTTAATATACAGCCACTAATATTTTATACAGAAAAATATATCTGATATGTAATTACAATCGTTAAAAAGTCTGTGTTAGTCGATACCAATTTTTACATATTAATGCATAATTGGGATTGCCATACCACATTTATTGAACAAGTTTGTGAAATATTTTATTGTCCGAGCGAGAGGGAGGTGTATAAAACAATTCCCAAACGTTACAGTGACGCTAAATAATGTCAATTTCACCAATCACGACTGCCGTAAGCTTGCAGCTGCGATAGTGCAGTAACAGTATTCAATATATTGTTATGACATGTGCCATTACGATAAAGTGGGAAAATACAATATTTATGTAACTGTTTATTGTAAACCATGGCTGTAATAAATGCAATAGCTAAAATGTTTACTTTGTTTTGGACCGACATTAATAAAACCCACAAAAATTGTAATGCACACAGAAAGTTTTGGTTTTGTTACATGTGAACAAAAACATTAGACAAATATCGAAAGACTAAATTAAAAAAATTGTCAGTGTTAAAGACACAGAAATCAACATCCCATGACACAGCCATCTGCGTGAAGTGTCATGGACTTGGCAGGAAAGGAACACACGGCGTGTAACAAACAGTATATAAAACACCTGCACTTGGATTAGAATATCTTACTTTTCTCCACGTCAGGCCCGTAGGAACGGTATTTGGAGTGGCCACAATATCTAGTGGGGATTGGTCTATTTCTTGTTGACAGTGCACCACGATTGGCATATTAAAGGCCATGGTATGTGCTATCTTGTCTGTGCGATGGTGCGTATAAAATACCCCTTGTTACAAATGGAAAAATGTAGCGTTTCCTCTCTAAGACTATATGTCGAAAATACACGTTTGACATCCAATAGCCGATGATAAATACATTAATGTGCTCTAGTGGTGTCGTGAATCAAAACAAACTTTAACTTTTAACTCATGCTCATCGTAGTAAACTAGTAACGGCATTCGTGCAACAGCAAAACATCAACGCACTTCCTTAGCCAGCTTACTTACCCATATATATCAAATGTTTACCAGTTGGTGGCATTTCCAACACGGGTGCCTGAACATGTGCTACAATAGACGTTTACACGATGTCTCTTTAATCGTTATTTTGTGTGAATGATGTTATACCGCATCTGTAATAAGTTTTTTTTGGTGCTTTTTTTTTTTTTTTTTGCAGATGTAGTTACATATAGTTTTGATATCATAAAACACTAATAAAATAGATATAACAAAAAACAGAACACACAATAATAATGAAAACGTTTTAGATTACATTTCAAAACAAAACAACTAAAAGCAACACAAAGTGAATGCACCGAATAACTGAACACATAAATATATCTGTAATAAATATGATGACTATAATAACACAAAGTCAAACATAACGAAAAACAATGACAACATCACTAAAATACACACAAAACAATGCAGGTTTTTAAGGGTACATGGTAAATCAAAGCAACTTTATTAATTAGCTCTTCTAGCATTTCTACATAGGTTACTTCATGCACCAAAACAAATTATGAAATAAGACTTTTGTTTTTGTTAAATGTAACTACATTGTAAATAAAATATAATGACATAACAGTAAATATCAAACTGGCACATAACTATGCATAATAATATTTAAAAAAACAAAACAAATGCTACAGCACACATAATAATACACACACACACACAATAAAAATTTGGTTCTGATGAATGTTACTGTACAGTATAATTATATAAGGACATGCTGTTATGTGCTAGTTTTCTATTCTCCAAATTCATCAAATTTAACACAAACTGACCTGTATTAATCACCTTAAAGTTTAAAATTCACTAAAAAATTAAAATATATCTTATAAAATTAACTGATTAAGAAAACAGATTACTATATATTCAATTTAGTCTATTAATTTCTCCCCACTTAAAAGAGTTTACTCTTTTACTTAACCAACTACATAATATTATAGAAAAATATATTTTGGCTAATATGGACTGTGGTACATATGCACCCCATCCTCATACATTAAGTTACTAATTTATAAGATAACTCTTTCCAGTAGCATTAACATTGGGGTAGTTGTGGCAATTATCCTGTGGTTTATATTTTATTAGATGGGGGAGGAGGGGGTGTCACGGTTCGACAAATCCATAAGCTCTCAGTCCCCCCTAGTAATTTTTTGGTCTGGGCTAGTTGAATTTATCAAATGTATTAGTATAATACCTAGGGCAAAGCTTCTATTATGACTAGTAACTTTATCAAACATTTGCTGAACACTGCAGCGGCGGTGGTGGTGGTGGTGGTGGTGGTGACAGCACCGTAATGGTAAACAGTTTGTCTCTCACTGTTATCAGTATTTTGGCAGGTGAATCTCTAATAAAATAGATATAACAAAAAACAGAACACACAATAATAATGAAAACGTTTTAGATTTAGATTTCAAAACAAAACAACTAAAAGCAACACAAAGTGAATGCACCGGATAATAACAGAACACATAAATATATCTGTAATAAATGTGATGACTATAATAACACAAAGTGAAACACCACAACAACAATAACAACATTACTAAAGCACACCAAACAATGCAGGTTTTTAAGTGTACATGGTAAATGAAGACAACTTTATTTATAATTTAGCTTTCCTGGCATTTTGGCACAGATTACCGGTACTTCATGCACCAAAACAAATAATAAAATACGACTTTTGTTTTGCTAAATGTAACTACATAGTAAATAAAAAACAATAAATTATTGTTATAAAATTATTGTTGTAAAATAGTATATCAAAATCAGAAATCAATCCACAGTTTATTGATTTTGTTTAATAGAAAAAGAAATAGTGTTATGATTATTATGGTAGTTTTTTAAAACAAGTAAAACATGCAACAAACCATAAATATGCCTTATTTGGCACACTGCATAACACACCAAAATCCTTCATTTTTGTTATTTTACATTTTGTTGGTTTTTCTAAAAACCCCAAAAAAACCTCATATTTCATTGTGTACTTAAATACGTAGATCTAAAAAGTAGCATCATAAATTCTTATTATACCTATACACATATTTTATTTTAGTTGTGTTCTTACATTAGTTGACTACACTAGTCTATAAATTACATAAAAAATGATAACCATGAACAAAAATGACTTCATAGTAAATTGCATTGCTTTAAAAGACATGTATTCTTGTATATAGCTGCTTCCATTTCCATATAATACTTAATGTGTTCATACTTCAATCTCTGGATCAAAAAGGTAGCATCATATGTAACAATATATTTTATTTTTATTGTGTTCTTACATTCATTGCCTACACTAGTTCATTAGACAACCATGAACAAAAATTACTTCATAGTAAATTGCATTGCTTCAAAATATATGTATTCTTGTATATAATTGCTTCCATTTCCATATAATATTTAATGTGTTAATACTTCAATCTCTGTTAAACATAAAACACACTATATTAAGAATATACATTAGAGGGACTGTCCTGAGTTTGCTATGTCCATTGTAAGACGATTCCAGCTGACATAGCCATTGTAACAACTACAATTAGATATTAAATACATTTTCCTACAAACAAAAGAACAAAAAATACCTTGAATACCCAGACTCTTAATATTTTAAACAGGAAAATGTGTGTTATGTGTGGTTCTAGTCGTTAAAATGTCTTCAATTAGGAGATAATCATATGGAGTTTTTAGACTTGCGGGTGTTATTGTCTATTTGATGCCAGCAAATGTTTCATTTTTGACTTCAGGCGTTAGCCCAATTTACCAATTAGCCATTTGCGGGCATCAAATAGACAATAACACCCGCAAATCTAAAAACTCCACATGGTTATGTCCATTGTAAAGTGAATCGTTTTTCTACGGAACTAACTGTATATTTGGTATTTCTTGAAACAAAATACCTGGCTACAATCTAACTGTACTCTTGAATCGTGAACTTCGGCTCTTCCAGTTATTAATGACGTCATTTTCTAATGACGTCATTAGCTTTCCGGGTGTTATTGTCTATTTGACCTCGGAAAAAGAATGTAATTAACCAATCACTGGATTATTGAGTCCACGCAATGCTGTTAGACCTACTGATAGACCAGTAGAGCTAATTTTAATCAGATCGGGCTTCAAGTGAAATCCAAAGAGAATCCGATAGATCTACTTTACACTCAATACTTTGGAAAACAAGCAGGATGCTGGACTAGGACTCACACTGGACCAGATTTAAGCTTTAGAATTTAAGCTTTAGAATTTAAGCTTTAGAATTTAAGCTTTAGAATTTAAGCTTTAAGAATTTAGCCAAATTTTATATCATTATGTCCAGTCTGTCCTCATAAATTATTAAAATGTGTTTAATTTCAGGAAAATTTCATAAGCCAAAGACAAAATGTTGTAGCCATTTTGAATACAAATTAGAAATTGGCTAATGTGGCAATGAACAGGGTGAGCCCTGTGGATATGGAATTAATAAATAACAAGTCATGGATATTTATTTTGTTATATGAGGATGGAGCTACCCTCTGTACCCAACACTTATAAGTTACATTGTAATTCATTTCATTTGATTTACTGCAAACAACTAACATAGTCAAAAGTAAATACCAAATATTTATACATTCTACTGAAATACTGATTTGAAACTAGGTATCCACGTACCAGCAGGTATAATTTTTGATATTCTGCATAGACTATGCATTATAATACTAGTAATAGTAATAATAATAATAATAATAATAATAATAAAAATAATAGCAAATGTTACAGCACACATAATAATACACACACAATAAAAATTTGGTTCTGATGTATGTTACTGTACAGTATAATTATATATGGACATGCTGTTATGTCCTGTCTGTAGAAACATGCATGGTAGGTATTACATACACCGTTTCCTACTAACAGTAAACTGCCATAGGTGGCCAGTTATCTATTCTCCAAATTCATCCAGTTTAACATAAACTGACCCATATTAATCACTTTAAAGTATGAAATCCACTAATAATTAATATATTCCTCATAACTTGGCTGATTAAGTAAAACAAATAACAATATATTCAATTAAGCCTATGTCTACCCTTGTAAGAGTTATCTCCCTTACTTAACCAACCAACTACATAATAAATATTATAGTCAAATATATTTTGGCAGAATTTTGGGTAATTTGTAAATATTGCTATTTTATTTATTGCTTATAAAAGAATTAAGTAAATTGCCCATACAAATTGTATATTTTTGTTATTTTGAAATCATTCATCCATGTGGAGGCTGCAATGAACAATAATGTAACATAAATTCAGCTTGTATTAAACAACCTACTGTTACAGATGGCTATACTCTTCCCACTTAGTCTAACAGAACACAACTTGACCCGTATACATGTAAGTAGCCACTAGCCTAAGAGGCCAATTTCTTAAAACTACCTCTGGCAAGTGGTTGCTCAACACATGGTGGACAAAAACAGACATCATTGTAATAGCGATAACAACTGATGGTAGTACTAAACCAAATAACTTCCGGCTGGGTCAAAGTTCGAGGTGCACCCAACTTTTGATAGAGAAGTGAACACCACAAGTCCTGTGATTGGTTATAAATGTGAGTGTGTTGGTTGTAAAAAATAATAGTTTTATCTGGGTAAAACAAATATGCAATTTTATTTCATCTAGTATCAATGTGTCAAGTAGCCTTGTGCTTGAAACATGTATGGGGTACCTGTGAAAAAAAGTACTCGAATTTTGTGCGGAACTAGGGTAGTCATAGACGCTACCCGTTATCTCAGAAACGAGCAGCTTGACCCCCAATTTTTTCTGATTCACTTTAAGTGTGAGGGGTGGTAGTATTTATATCCGTGGCGTTTATGTCGGTTGATACGTTGCAGGTAGGAGTTTTAGCCACATATGTTACTATTGTCGTCTATGGGATTTGATTTGGTACTATACACCCTGATACAGTTATTACAGTTACAGATGGTCATAATATTTCACAATGTAACGTACCCCATACACCAAATAACACATAATAAAATCAACACTGAAACCAAATTGTTCACCTTTATGTCTATAAATCAGAAGAAACTTCGATGTTAACTAATTTAAGTTGAAATCATATAAGATATGGTCTGATTGTGGGGCTGCCACACCTCCCTCCTACTCTCAACCAGGGAATTTAGTTTTTTTCCTGGCAAAGACTGAAAAAGACTAAATTTTACTTTTAAAATTGTTCAACAAACAGCAACCATATGTTGTCTATCTGAAAACGTAGCAACCATATGTTGTCTATCTGAAAACGTAGCAACCATATGTTGTCTATCTGAAAACGTAGCAACAATATGTTGTCTATCTGAAAACGTAGCAACCATATGTTGTCTCTCTGAAAACGTAGCAACAATACGTTGTCTATCTGAAAATGTAGCAACCATATGTTGTCTATCTGAAAACATAGCAACAATATGTTGTCTATCTGAAAACGT
Source organism: Gigantopelta aegis (assembly GCF_016097555.1). NCBI lineage: Eukaryota > Metazoa > Mollusca > Gastropoda > Neomphalida > Peltospiridae > Gigantopelta > Gigantopelta aegis. Next base: position 36,790,210 of record NC_054701.1, on the reverse strand, counting down.
AGCAACAATATGTTGTCCATCTGAAAACGTAGCAACCATATGTTGTCTATCTGAAAACATAGCAACCATATATCTATTTGTAAAAATATCCATGGCCATAGCAATATAAACTGTGATTATCAATACACATACACATAAGACACACTTAAATAGTGTTCGTGATAGCAATATGTCAACTGTAATTTAATATTTCAAGTGTAACTTTTACTAACATTAAAAGACAAATGAACGGAATGTTATTTGAATATTCAATCAATTGCTATATACTCGGCATATCAAGGTCATGGGCACAATTTCTAAATATGGGATGTCTTTTATTTATTTATTTTTTTGAAGTGGATCAAGAATATTTAAAATGTACATCCAGGGATGTGATACACATTTTTTTTAGAAAAAAGCTAAAAAGGTCTGTAAAAAAGATGAAACCTCTATATTACATGCATTCCTAAATAAAGGGGCGGGACGAAACCCAGTGGTAAAGCGCTCGCTTGATGCAGGGGTGGGCCGTAGCCCAGTGGTAAAGCGCTCGCTTGATGAGCAGTCGGTTTGGGATTGATCCCCGTTGGTAAAAAATCAGACCACAGCTAAGTGGTGTCATTAAACAAACTTTAACCATATATACTTGAATGTATCGATCTCAGTCAGTGGGCCCATTCGGCTATTTCTCATTCCAGCTAGTGAAACACGACTGGTATATCAAAGGCCGTGGTATGTGCTATCCTGTCTATGGGATGGTGCATATAAAAGACCACTTGCTACTAATGGAAAAAATGTAGCAGTTTCCTCTCTATGACTGTGTCAAAATGACCATATGTTTGACATCCAATAGCTGATGATTAATAAATCAAGGTGCTCTAGTGGTGTCGTTAAACAAAACAAATTTTAAATAAAATTTTCCTAAATCAAGATCAATTTCCTGCATCTCAAATCAATTTACTATGTGAAAATAATTTTACACACACAAAAAGTTCAAAAACATCACATCTGTGTACATCTGTCTTTTTTTCTTATAGTGAAGCTAATATGGACTGTGGTGCATACGCACCAACTGCACTCCATCCTCTCTTAGTTACCTTTATCAGTATTTTGGCAGGTGAGTCTCTTTTTCAGCAGTCTTTTGGCAGATGAGTATAAGTAATTAATTTTGGCCTAAAACACCTGAGATAGGTCTCTCTCTACATTTTACAGCTAGATGATTAAAATCAAAGTACCGGAGTATACATCTATATATAGTTCGTGTGTCACAGTTTCATTTTGCTTGCCTTTTCTGTTTCCCTATCTTTTCAGTGAGTCCATATACCTTCCTGGGATTGTGATTCTTTTTTTAATTATTGTTTCAGCACTGCAAACTTTCGTGGACAAAAGACAAATAGGCCTGCTGTTCATCGTCTGGGTTATGGTTCTTGGTGACGTACTCAAATCCCTGTGATATGAGCTTTTTCCTATGGTCGGGATTGTTCAGAACTGACAAAGCTTTTTGATGGAACTCCTGAAAGAACGAAAACCAATAAAGTATTATACAGTGAAACTCTTCTAAACTGGACATCCATGGGACTAAGTAAGAAGTCTGGGTTTAAGGGGTACTCATCTTAGAGAGGTTCTGGTCTGTACTGATAGTTAAAAAGGGAAATTGTGAAAAACTTTTGGTTTTGAGGGAATTCTGGTTTACCAAGGGTCTGGTTTAAAGGTTTCACTGTATATACCAAATATTGCTAAAACGACAACGACACATATTTTTAATATTGTAAAATGTTAATTGTAAGGTTTAACAAGCATTCTAAGAGTACTGCTAAAGCAATACATGTCCCCAACTGGGCCCCAACAAATCTTCGTATCTCTAAGTTCAAGGACCATAACTCTGTGAAAAATGGGTACATTGCCATAAAAGTTACACGTAATCTATTACAGAACATGATAAAGCTATAAATAAAATTTGAGCTCAATGTCTGGAGCCAAAGTCTGAAAAACAAATTTCCATATCTCCTAAATTCAAGGGCCATAACTCTGTCAGAAATGGATAAATCGCCATGTAACAGTAAATGGTAAAGCTATACACAAAATTTCAACTCCATATCTCAAGGCATTGTGAAAAAAACATCCGGAAAACTATATGTGGTAGAAAAGGACGGACAGACCGACAGACCGAAGGATGGGGATAAAATCTACAGTCCCCTCCAGCTGGACCAGTAGGGGTCTAATAATGATGACTTGATAATATACTGTAACACAATACCTGACAATACCGATACTGTATATATGTATACAGTGCTAACGTCATGCAATAATATTAATAATACATTCTATAAGCATAGTTTGCGACAACTTACAAATGGGGTATTAAAAACAATTCCATTGTAGCCATCTTCAACTAAATCGTGGTTGCCAGGAATATCACGTACAAACACCAAAGTCTTCAATTTCATTGCCTGTTGAAATTAAAACAAAAAGTGATATGCTTATTTATACTTGTTGAGAGGTCAGTATGTGTAAAATCCTATATGTTTTATAAACAAAAAATATGAAAGTTTCTCCTATTTTAATTATAATAGCTGAAAAGGGGAGTAATAATTAATCACAAGTTACATATATAGTTTTCACAATTTATAACAAATTATTCTAACTTAACTGTAAAATTTTCTTTTTTTCCCAAAATGCAATTTCAGGGGAGGGAGAAGGGGGTCCTCTGAAAGTAGTTTTATCTGCTAAATCAGGAGTCTTGCTACATGTGATAAGCAATGGCGGACCCACCATCTCTTAAGACTAATTTCCAATACGCCCACCATCCATTGGCAGCGATAGTAATATCCGCCATCTGTTTATTTAGGCTGCCATCCAAAATCACAAGTCATGCCATCATCTTGAACTACCAGAGTACTCAGGTTCATCGTCGTTTACAAGACATTTTCGAAGTACTTGTACCCTGCAAATCTTAGGTACCATCCCATCCTATAAATGGAACCAGCTCTACCGATTCCTTCCATCCCTTTCCTGAATACTGGAGAGAACACTGTAAATAATGTTACCAAGTAGTAAACTTGTACCATATGTTAAATTAATGAGATGTATCACTAACACATGCATCACTAACCTCTAAAATAGCCAATGACATGCCTTCACTCTTAGACGAGTTGACCAATGCAAAGCTTTCTTTTATTGCGGCATGTACATCAGCAAGAGGTAACTCAGAGATATAGATGACTCCATAGGCACTGCAATGTACACAATAAAAACAATTAAGTTTCTATAAAAGAAGTTGAAGTGGTATATCTTGAAACAAAACTAATTTTAAATGTCACTGCTTATATCACAAAATGTTTAATACCTGTATATAGAAATGGTTTTTAAATCTGATAAATCACACGTTTTTTCAGTGAATATTCATTATTTCACCAAGGCTGATAAACCTGACTTTACTAATCTAATTTAAAATTGATGTTTGTTCTGTTTAACCACTAGAGTACATTGATTTATTAATCATTAAAGGGACATATCCTAGTTTTTAAAAAGTAAGGTATATTTTTTACTGTAAGAGCCGTTTTTGATAACTGAAATCATACTTTACTTAGAATTTATTGTTTAGATTATCCATTTCCGTACTTTCGAAGTGTTTTTGGTCATCTGGGTGTTTTTAATATCACAAAATGCATTTCTCATATTTTTAAAAACGCACGTGCGTCTGAGAAGAAACAGTTATCGAGTTGAGTTTTATTCTATTTTTAGAGCGTATTTCACCATTTAAAAGTCACAGACTCATGTTTCACTCAATTGTAACTTTATCCAAATGTGTTACAGGTTTGTAAATTAACTAAACTGAGTGTTAATTTTCATGGGCTGAAACTAGGGTCTGTCCCTTTAACTATCGGATGTCAAACCTTTGATAACTATGACATATTATGGTCTTCAGACGAAATCCACTACATTTTGCCATTAGCAGCAATGGATCTCTTATATATGTACTTCTCCACAGACAGAACAGCACATATCATGGCATATGCTATACCAATTGTGGGGCCATGGTTGGGACAGGAATGTTTTTGGGTTTTTTAAATCAGAGTATGGGTCCACTGAGGGGTTCGATCCTACGATCAAAGCCCAACTAAGCTAGATTCCATCACATTAATAAATACAGTTGTATATACAATTTATAACTTTTGGAAAATGGACAATATATTTGATTCTGTTTTATCATAACTAGTAAAACTCAGTTTGTACAGTAAAACCAGATTTAACATCGGAAATGAAGGAAGGAAGGAAATGATTTATTTAACAATGCAGTCAACACATTTTATTTACGGTTATATGTGTCGAAACATATAGTTAAGGACACCACAGATATTGAGAGAGGAAACCCGCTGTCCCCACTATATGGGCTACTCTTTTCAATTAGCAGCAAGGATCTTTAATATGCATCATCCCACAGACAGGGTAGTACATACCATGATCTTTGTTGCACCAGTTGTGGAGCACTGGCTGGAACGAGAAATAGCCCAATGGGTCCACTGACGGTGATCGATCCTAGACCGGCCACGCAACATAACATCAGAAATGGTCAAATACAACCAGGTCTACTGATAGCAATAAAATTTGTATATGCATGAAGTTTTTTTTTAATCCTGAAAATTTAATTCAGAAACACGTATATACAGTGAAACCCCTCTAAACTGAACACCCGTGGACAAAAAAAAAAAAAGGAGTCCAGTTTTACGGGTATCTGGTTTAGAGAGGTTCTGTTCTGTACTGATGCCATGAATACTTTTAGGTTTTTAGGAAATTCCGGTTTAGAGGGCTTTCAACTATAGTATGTATGGCTGGTTATGGGTCTGGACAGAACATAGTTGTCTCCTCTATTTACATGATAATTATATACCTGTCTACAGCAGGACTAAACACCTCTTCACAATACTGCAAATCAACCTGATGGAATAGGAAAATAATCATGTCTTAGCAATATAAACACTGTATATAATATTACATCAAAAAATGTGTAATAAAATTAATTTCAGGGATCGAATCACCAAATTCTAAAAAGGACAAGTTTTGGTTTGCTGATGGCAAATGAGATGAGATTCTAAATGGAGTGAGATTTATAGACAAGTCCGGGGATATGCTCCCTGGAAAATTTTTAAATAAACATACTCAGAGACGCGTTTTCTGGAAAAATTAATATTGTATATTGTGAATGATGAATTTAAAAAACAACAAAAAATATCACTGAAAAGGACACATTAAATGAGTGTGTGTGTGTGTGTGTGGGGGGGGGGGGGGGGGTGAGAATCACAGGACCTATGTGATCCCCCTCTGGATACGCCAATGAATATAAATTTCAATAAATTCACAGTAATGCATCAGTCCCCTTCCTCCGAAGTTCTACTTTATCTGAACATTAAGGAACTGTTTTATTTAACGACACACTCAACACATTTTTTTTACGGTTATATGGCATTGGAAACCATGGCAAGAGTCTTGGGATGTGTCAAAGGTATCCAGTTCACATGACTTGTAAATCATTCTTTCTATTCTCCTATATAATATGGTTTGGGAGTAAGCTCCTATATGGCTTGGAAGTGAGAGGTCAAGCTAACAATACATATTAAAAGTAAAAGAAATGTATTTCTATAGTCCATCCCACAGGGAACACCTTTTTTCATAGTATGGAATTTACTACATGTTATTTATTTCTAAGCTGATTATTTTCTCAAATGCACACAAAATTAGTACAATTTTGTTATTTCCAAAACACTTACTTTTCTTCTTACGTCAACCCAAACTGAAATTATTTACAAAAATCATTTTTATAGAAGGACGGGATGGACTATAGGTATATGATTCTACAAATAATATAGCATGTTATTAGCACTTGTTCACAACATGTAATTTCCATGTACCATTGATATCTGCAATGCATAGTTGCAATAAAAAATCAGCCATCGCAATAAGTGGAGAACAGTTGTTCCAGTTACCACAATACCAGGTTACCACATTTCAAAACAATTGAAAACGGTACTTCATTCTCCACAAAGTCATATCAAACAAAAACCACACCACATACATTTGTATCACTGGAGTGTTATTCGAATATAAAATACACATACATGTACAAGAACAGTGGTGTGAATGAATAGAAACATGTTTTTGTGTCTTTGAAGGGATTTTTTAAAATAAAAATAACAATGTGAATTGTACGGTTTATAAATGTACGTGTCATAACCTATAAGCGACAATGTCATAAGTGTACAAGACAGGGGGTAGGGGGGCAACTGCTCCCCCCCCCCTCCCCCCAGTCCTGGAGAAAATCTTCAAATTCGTGCAAAAGCAATAGAGATATTCTAGTAAAATTAGCTGACCTGAACACTCTTCACCATGTATTTTCATTATTCTACCCACAATATTAGTTAGAAAACATGTATGGCGATTTGTTTGCAACCCTATAGAGCTGTTTGGCAGCAATGCTAATATGAATAAACTTTTGGTTAATTTGGGAAAAAATCAATCAATCAATCCCCCCCCCCCCCCCCCTACAAAAATGGAAGCCTATTTGCCTATATTTTATGGCAACATATATATGAGTTACCACACTGCTTATTTTTACCTGAAAAAAATGTGTGTGTATAAATTTCATAACTTCATGTTGAGCATGCTAAATTTATAAGATTACAGTATATTAATGATTATATAGATTAAAGGGACATACCCTAGTTGCAGCCCATGAAAATGAAGACTAAGTTTAGTTAATCTACAAACATGTAACACATTTGGGTAAAGTTACAATTGAGTGAAGTAAGATATACCCTCTAAACATAGACTAATACTCGACTCCATAACTGTTACCTCTCTTAAAAATATGAGAAATGCATTTTGTGATATTAAAAACACCAGGATGACAAAAACACTTCGAATGTACCGAAATGGATAATCTAAACAATAAAATCTAAGTAAAGTATGATTTCAGTTATCAAAAACGTCTCTAACAGTAAAAAATATGCCTTAGTGTTGAGAACGTCCTAAAGACCAGTAGTAGAGCACATGCTTAACGTGTGACAAGTCTCAGAATCGACTGTCCTTGATAGAGCTGTTTGATTTTTCCTGCTCCAACCAGTGCACCACAACTGGCAGGCTACAAATTTAGCAAAGATTCCATGCTTCTGTCAATCTCAGATTTTGGGTCGAAAGTGTAAGATTATGTGATGGACTCCCATAAATATCTAGATTACATCATTTTTATGATGGCGATGGCTACATAAAACTACTGATTAAAGACAAATACAAAAACGAATCCACATACCTTAGGTCCAACAACAATTAAGAAAACTGAATCATCTTGTTTGTGCCATTCTACAACATGAAAAACATCAGTGATTATTTTTTTTTTTTTTTATTGTACAGCAATTTGGTTTTCCACAAGATAATATTTTATTTAAACCAAGTATACTCAAAGAAAAACGTTACAGAAAACTGATAATAATTAAAATGCCTCCTGCTATATTATATAATTTTATTACCCATATGGGCAGAGAGACATGGGCAAAGAAAAATGATCTTTTCCTAGGAAAAGAAAAAACTCATTTCTTCCCCTAGAAACATTTTGACAGCATAAACAGTGCTTCACTATAGGCAGTTAATTGTGTGTAAAAATAGTTTCCATGGAGGCAGTCATGTCAACGACTAACTTACGTCATCAGCGATACGTACGTTACAGCCAATATGATACAAGGCTGTCTCTTGTTCTCAACTTAAAAACTTATTTTCAACAACAGTATCGTTCAAAAATCTTCCATAAAATGAATCATATTGAAAATGGGTAAAAAACAGAACACCCAACTTGCTACTTGGCAGTACTGTTTATCTTGCACTCATGAACTGATGTTGTCCTTCCTTCACCAAAGGCTTGGAAAGGACCACGTCAATTCACTTGTGCAAGATAAACGGTATTGCCGAGTAGCGAGTTGAGTATTCTCTATTAGGCGTACCAGAAAAAATATCAAAAAGATACACCGGGTCTTTGACTGGTCGTACTCCACCAACCAGCAGAAATATCTTGAGAGTGGACGACGCAGATGTTTTGATCAGATGGTTCGACGTCAAGTAGTCAAACAGACTAAACAAGGACGGCTTGACAATCACAGCTTTAAAAATGTAAAAAACATTAAACAGATTTATTATTTATGTATTATAGCCTATGTATGAAGAAAACTTGGATTGTTTTTTCTTTTCATGAATACTTAATCTGATCTGACCTATGACATTTCCCAGCCTACCCCAGTCCAGTGCAATGTACGGGCCCGAATATCTCAACAGTCAATCAAAACTCTTCAAATGAATCATGGGTGTCCTATTTCAATCATGTGAGAGCTACTGATTCCTTTCTCCTTAACTGGAAGTCTTAAAAAGCTTGCCACACTTTATTTGACAGCCAATGTTTCATTATTTCTCAATACACATACATGTATAAAATATAATTTAAAAAAGTAAAATGAAATAATAATAAAATACTTATTAAAAGAGTAACAGCTAAAATTTCCAAATACAGGAAACCAAACCCAATGTTCTGTTATTTCTCAAGCTTATAAAATGTTCTCTACTATTCAATACACAATGACACAAGTTTAGTAACTTAACGAAACACAACAGACCTTGTTTTATTTCCTTGATATGTTCACTTGGATAGCATGGCTGCAATATAAACACTACAATCATTAGATTATTATCAAGTTTGTAAGAATTAACACAATAAATAAAACAAATTAACATTAATAATGATCATGTTAACAGGGCATCCATAATGTATGCACCCAGAGGTGGTAGGCAGTTTGGATATTATAAACACAAACAAAGAGCTTATAAAGTGGAGTAAATATGCTCTCAAAATTGTCAGTGTTATAATATACGGCCTATTGAATTGTATAAAAAAAGACGTTTTGTGTGTTAAATTTCATGGCAGCTCCTAATTGTATTCAATGTATTTGTCATTGTGATATGGGGTTATATACGGATTTTCTCTGAGCAATCATCTTTTTTTTTTTTTAATGTACCGGTAACTCTTGTGTATTAAATTTTATGACAACTCCTAACTGTATCCAATATAACTGTCATTGTGAGATGGGGTGATATAAGGATTTTCTCCAAGCAAACATCATTCTATTTGTTTAACTTGAAAAGTATAATCCATGGTTAATACCTTACCCATAATTCCTTAGTTTTTAAAAGCATTGTTGTGCCAAAAACAACAAGATGTCTGAAAATAAAAACACATAAATTATCATCAACAGTTTTATCATTCTAATCACCATTACTCAGGTATATTCAATATAATAAATATTTGTACTTAATGATCTCATTGCCATGGCCTCTAGGAATAAGTCGGTTTGTGGCCCATATCCAAAAATAATAAGCATGGTCCAATGTGTTTGTGCATTTTTTTATGAATTTAGTTTTTTACCAATCAAATAAATGTAGTTTAAGGATTTGTACATTTGTACAATGTTGCTACCACTATGGAAGACATACAGGCATCTCTTAGTACAGTACCGTAGTATTATCATCTTATCTTTGGCCATTTCTAGGAAAAATAAAGAAAAAATATTTTTAGTTTAAAAAGTGGCTTTTTAGTTCAGCTAGGGAAAACCTGATATTAGATTTTTTTTAATTTTTTTTTACACTTCCCAACTTATAGTCTAGATACCGTCTCATTACAATCTATTAAAATAAATAAAAATAAATAAGAAGTCTTTTGTATGCACTTTCCCACTCTAGCTAGCACTGATCCATTCATAAGCAATGAGCGAAATCTCAATACCTGGAGAATTAATAAATCAAGAGTTGACAAACTGCAAAATATATTTGTACCTGGCACCGTCAACAGCTTTTGTCATCACCTCTAGTTGAGCTGGGTCCTTCGAGTACTCATTGATATCAGTACCACCCAGCATCAGTATATACGGCACCGAAATACCTGATCCTGCATCTACAGAATAAAAAGAAAATACTACCATGAGCAAAATCAATGCGAGCTACCTGCCTCGGTGGTGTTGTGGTTAGGCCATCGGACTAAAGGCTGGTAGGTACAGGGTTCGCAGCCTGGTACTGGCTCCCACCCAGAGCGAGTTTTAACAACTTAATGGTTAAGTGGAAGACCACTATACCCTCTTCTCTCTCACTAACAACTAACAACTAACCCACTGTCCTAGACAGACAGACCAGATAGCTGAGATGTGAACCCAGGAGAGTGTGCTTGAACCTTAATTGGACATAAGCACAAAAATAATTTAAAAGAAAGAAAGAAAGCGAGCTAAAGTTCATTCTCCAGAAATTAAGCTAAGAAAGCACTCACACAAAGTTTCAATAAAATTTTACTAAACTTTTTACTTTTAGGTGATCAATGTTTCACTCTCCTAAAACTTTTCATGTGAGTATGGAGGAGAGCACAAGTGATCACTTCCCTTAACTGTCAAAGACTGATAAGAATTAAAATAGAAATTGATAAAAAAAAGACCAATTAAGAAAACTATGTACCCATGGATGTTGAATAACAATGGACACAAATATATGAATCTTTCCAAACATTATTGAAGAAAAGATATCTTGCTTATACAACAATATATCACACATCTTAACATACATTTACATCGCTTCATGCAATATTAGTTCCACACTTGACATACATAGCTAGTTACACATTCATATACACTGCAGGGACAGGATTTAGCTGTCAGTAGTGCTGAATCGAGATGCTTGGGTTGCAGGATCAAACCTCCTTGGTTGACCCAGTTGTTTTTCTTCCATCGCTACCAGTGCCTCGTTACTGGCATATTAAAGGACATAGTATGTTAAGTTCTGTCTGTGAGAAAGTGTATGCTAACAGAAAAATGTAGCGGCTTTCATCTGAAAAAAGTAAAGTTTGTTTTATTTAACGACGCCTCTAGAGCACATTGATTTTCATCTTATCATCGGCTATTGGACGTCAAACATATGGTCATTCTGAAATATTTCTTTAGAGGAAACCTGCTGCCGCCACATAGGCTACTCTTTCAGATAAGCAGCAAGGGGTCTTTTATGTGCACTTTCCCAGACAGGACAGTACATACCACAGCCTTTGATAAACCAGTTGTGGACCAATGGTTGGAACGGAAAATAGCTCAAACTGCAAATGGATCTACTGAGGATTGATCTGGGTTTCCTCTGAAGACTACATTACCAAATGTCTGACATCTAAAAGTATACTGTTAGAAGTAGATTCATATTTACACACACACATGCTAGTTATACATCAAATATTGATAATTACACATTAGCATATTTTGATTCTTACACTTATATACATGTATATATGTAAGCACGACTTCTTTACCTTGAAAAATACATCCAGATTTATAGGCATGTATCCCAAATACCAGATCAACTCCTTCAGTTTCAACAAAAAGTTGAAATTCTTCCTTTGAAGAAAATGATTTGGGATCAACCAATAGACAGGTGTATCCATTATCTGTTAAGTAATTTCTAAAAATAAAAGAGTAAAGGTTCAAACAATCAGCAAAATTGTTCTTTGTAGTTTATAAATCTACTTAAAAGCATAGACCAATTTTTCTGATATGTTAACACAAAGAATGTTCCTTGGAGAGAAAAAAAGCCAGGCTAAAACAATTGGTAGGTAGGGTAGGTTGGCTGTTTAGTAGTTTTTTTTAAATTATGTCTGACCATTCACCCCATCAAGACAAAAAGTTAAAAAAAATGTATGTATGAACTCTTTTTCTGATAGTATTGCATATAAATGATCCCTTGCTGCTAATGGAAAAATGTAGCAGGTTTCGTCTGATGACTAAGAGTCTAATTACCAAATGTTTGACATACAAAAGCCGATGATTAAATGTTGTTATAACCTATGGGTTACCAGGCCTATTGTTATGGTAACATGTACATAGGTTACCAGGCAGTATGTTTATTATGATGCCTGATACATTGTTTAAGCAGAATGTTTTGTTTTTGGGGGTATTTTTAAATAGTTTTCTTTTGATGCACAACATTTTACCCAATCCTGTCGACTGTATAAAAGTTTCCATTCTTTGTACTCTTCAGTGATGGGACCACAATAACTACATGTGGCATTTCAAACTCTGTCCATCTGAGACCTTCAATGACATAAAACAGCTTTGTTAAAAAATCTGATATCAATATTATCTTCCACCTCACTTCCATTTAATATGCACTATTTGTCATTTATAGTTTTAATAATGCAAATCAGGTGTGTGTGCATGGGTGTTGGGGGGTAACCCCCACCCTGTTCCAAGAAAATTTACTTGTTTTAAAAAAAAAAAAATGTTTACTTGTGAATTATCTAAAAGTTGTGAAACCAATTGTTTTGAAACTATTGGGCAGGTATCTTCAAAAGTTTGCAACTTTTATTTTCAGAATGTGTAATGGTTCATCAGTGATAGAAATAAGCAGACATTTTCACTAGTCTACAAGACAAGTATGTAGTCATAGATCTAGAAATCTACTTGTCTACCAATATTTTCACTTGTCCAAATAAGTGGTTTGTTTTATTCAAGTGCAAGGACAAATGAACATTTTGACTTGTCCACTGGACAACCATTGATGTAGTTTTGCTTGCTTACACGGGTGTAGCCTGTAGGAAGATACCAAAAAGTGGGGTGGGTGGGCACACACACGTATAAAATTAATATATAAACCATCGATGCTGCTACAAAGTACCCCCTTCCCCGCTTCCTACGCCAGTGATGTAGATAGGCCTATCAACTGCTGAGCATGGGTAATAATTAAATAAACGGATTATTCAAGAATAGCCACAAACGTTAAACAGTTCACATTTATTTCAGTGTTTCAGTTAATTGGGAATAAATTAATTTGGGTGATTTTAGCATGGGTCCGTTCAATAGACTAATAAACATTAAAACTATAAGTCCGTCCCACAGGGAACGCCTTAGCCCGAGTACTCTGACTGTAAGAAAGCTAGACGGACATTTGAACATAAACACGCTCTCATTATTTATGTCCAAATGTCCGTCTAGCTCTCTTACAGTCAGTGTACTCGGACTAGGAATGCCTTTTTTATTACTATGGAATTTACAAGTTATTCATTTCTAAGCAGATTGATTTGTAAATTGCACACAAAATTAGTCTTGTTTTGTTATTTCCAATACAAGTTGGACAAATCTGTGAAGTTTTTGTGCAGTCATCTACTGACTGGATAAATCTGTGAACTTTTTGTGCAAACATCTATTGACCAACTTGGAAAAATTTGTGCAGTCATCCTCTGATAAAACTGGACAAAACTGAAGTTTCTGTGCAGTCATCTACTGACTTTTATTGGTGAAAGGAATAGTTTGAACTTTTTTTGTTTTCCTGTCTTTTGAAAATGGCATGGGAAACTTAAAACTGACATTGACAGTGAGATTGTTTTTATTTCTCTCTGGCTGCAAAGAGTAAATTAAGATTTTTCAGACAGCTTGCCTTCATGTCTTTCATCTTGAGACTGAGTTTTTCTCTGGCAAACACATTTAAGGTAGGGTAACCTTTCTTTGAACTGAAAAAAAAAAAAAAAAAAAAAAAATCCTACCTACCTACCCTACTTTTTTTGGCCATGTTACCTGAAACAAACTTCTTCTTTTTTTTGGCCTTAGGACAAACTTGAGTTTTATTTTGAACACTGTTCACTGTGCACTGTGTAGTAGTTCACCAAGGTAAACATCTACAATCCATTTTTTAACATTCTGACATTTATTGGACCTCCGATGGCACAGCAATAAATATTGTGCTGGAGATGTTTATTTTGATGAACTATTGTGTAGCTGAATGGTAGTTTGTGTAAACTTTAAAAACTTGCATAACCTACACTCAAACAGAATGATGGTTTGTATGAAATACTGTTCTGATGTACGTCAGTGGAAGAGAGGCTTAGGAAAATGGATGTGCTGTAATGTCTATGGGAAAATGCATTAGGAGATACTCATATGCCGTTTTTAGACTTGCGGGTGTGATTGTCTATTTGATTCCGCAAATGTAATTTTTGGCTTGTTCCAACTGCTGACATCACTTTCTAATGAAGTCATTAGCTTTCTGGGTGTTATTTTCATTTGATTCCGGAAAAAGAATGTTTTTAACCAATCACAATACAAAACACACTCGCCATCAGTTTACAATATAAAATGACAGATACCAAGGTCATCAAAATAACCTCTGTCAGTGTCACTTTGTCAAGGTTTATCTTATGAATTAAAACAACCCATTGCTGCTTTTTTTTCATAGTAGCCCATGTGGTTAACGCCAATTCTCTATATCCCATGTGTCGAAATACCCATAGACACCAAATAGCTATATATTTAAAGGGACATTCCTGAGTTTACTGCATTGAACAAATGAAAGATGTTTCCGACTAATAAAATATTCCTACGATTAAACTTACATATTAAATATATTTTCTTGTTTAGAATATCAGTGGCTGTATATTCAATGTGTCTCTGATCGTCTTAATATTTGTAAGAAGCCCAAAGCCAAATTTATTTTAGGAAATAAAACTGAAATTTAACTTATTGTCCGAACCAAATTGTTAACAACTACGAAAAATTACTCTCCTACCTTTAATTGCCGTTTGTCCAGACAGAAATCTTGAAAAAACCCATTACAATGACACAGATTCCACATACCAGATGATAACTATGTCACCTATATCGACTTCGCTGAGAGCGTATAGGGAAAAAAGCATGTAATTTTGTATCAGCTGCCATTTTGACTTTTTATGGAATATTCTTCAAGAGGGGTGAAAGGATAGGATTTAATCTAACAACGTCATAACATGTTATGATATAAAAGCAAACGCGCTGACGTCATATTATTTTTTTTTTTTTTTTTTTAAATGATACCACTAGAGATCATTGATTTTATATTAATTGTGTCACATACTTTGGAGGCTTTCACCCCTCTTGAAGAGCATTCCATAAAAAAAAACCCATGGCAGACGGCAGAAAACTGCATGTATTTTTCCGTATGCAATCTCAGCAAAGACGATATCGGCGACATCATTGCAGTCTCGTGTGGGGAATCTGTATATTTGTAGTGTTTTTTTTGCGATTTCTGTCTGGACAAACTTTGGAGGAAATCTAACGGCAATTAAAGGTAGGAGAGTAATTTTTCGTAGTTGTTAACAATTTGGTTCGGACAATAGTACAAACATTAGAACGATCAGGAACACATTTAATATACATCTACTAATATTTTATGCAGAAAAATATATTTGAGATGTAATTACAGTCATTAAAAAGTCTCTGTTAGTCGATAACATCTTACAAATTGCAGCAAACTCAGGAATGTCCCTTTAAAATATGCTTAAAATTAAATGTTAAAACATTCAACACTGAACATTTTAAATTGAAGTGAAACATTTCTTTCTACATTTTGACTCCTTGTTTGTTATGGAATGTTTTGAATTCCTCAAATTTATAATCGTAAAATGATTCTTTTACTAACCCAAATATCATCAACAATTTAATCAGATTTGTTTTTACACATTTGCTGAATTAGAATTTTTTTTTCGATTTTCACGCAGGTAACTGCGATTGGCCGCGGCCATAACTCATTTGTTGCTAAACATATTTTCCTCCATAAACTATTTTGAGGGAACCGTAGTGCTCAACACCTCTGTAGTTTACGTCAACAGTAGGTGTGACTATCTCGGTCAGTTTTACCAATGCAATAGTACTGCGATAGTTAAACTACTATTGTGATAGTACTGCAATGGTGATAGTACTATTGCAATAGTACTGTGAATTGTTAAATCGCTTGATAACAGTAATATAAATACACTTATAAACTGGTTTATTGTTAATATTAAATACTATATATACAGGATGAAAATACAAAAACATGGATTAAAGAAAGATGTAGTTTTCAAAATTTTTAGTAAGAAATTAGATATTGAAAAGTACTAGTATATATTTTATAAAAATTGTCATTTTAAAGAACTTGATGAACAATGGACTCCTTGGCAAATAATTTTAGATAAAACTTAATATTTCTTATAGGTTAGGTCATAGGGTTTTACGTGCACATTCAGAACAAGCTGTTGTAGCGCACGTTTGTCATGAGCGCAGGTGCCAGTCTCATCCGGCGCCTCCGTCCAGGACATGAAAAAGATTGGGGTGGGTGGGAGAGGGGGCCGCACGCGCTGGCAAGTGCAAGAGAGCACAGGCAGCCCGAACGGGGTCGGTAGCGGACGGGGGTAATTTTTGTGCTATTGAATTTGAATATCCTGCAGGATTGAGTCAAGAAGGAAATATGGCGCAATGTTCATGAAGGAATTTTGGCGCGTTTTTGTACGGTTCACCAAAAGGTAAAAAAAAGCGAGCTACATGTGGGGTTTTTTAACTAAGTATACCGAGGTAACTCGTTATTGGAACCTAGCCTATTGGTGGCCGTCGTTGGGTGTCTCCCTAGGTTGCCCCGAATTGAGCCCTTAAAAGAGCTTGATAATTTGTGATCGTGTCGGTTCTGTCCTTAAAAGAACATGGCTGGTTGGCAGGGCAACCCATGGGAGACTCGTTTTGCAATTTGTGTGTGTGTGTGTGTGTATATATATATATATATATATATATATATATATATATATATATACGAATAGAAAATCCTTCTGTGTTGCTGGCACCTCTCCTCTAAAGTAGCAAGGGGGCTTGAGATAAAATATGTTATATAAAGAAAAAGTCAGAAGCCTCCTTTAAAAGTCATATATCCCTCTTTGATTCAAATTTTCGCCTATTCAGGATTTTATTCAATCCATGTTTTCATGCAGGATGGTTTGACTTCTTTTAGTTTAGTTTTAAAATTTCCCTGATGAAGCCTGAATAGGCGAAAATTTGAATTAAAGAGGGATATATGACTTTTAAAGGAGGCTTCTGACTTTTTCTTTATATAACATATATATATATACGGAAGGTAAGGTCGGTAAGCTCTCGTTGTTATCCTGTTGGTTTCTTTTTCTTTTCTGTGTCCTCCTTTTCCATCTTTCCAGTCTGATGTCCGTCTGTTCATCAGTCCTCGTCACCAAGTACACCGAGTGCTGCAAGTAGGCTACTGCAAGTTTGGGGGATGGGTAGAAGGAGTCGATATTGTTTCGTCCGAGCCCCTCTGGGTGATTGCATTTGTGTACTTGGAGCCGGTTTTCTTTTGCCCGACTCCTTATTACGTACGTGGTGCTGGCTCATTATTTGTGGTTCAGTGCATTGTTATCATTAGTTCATGCAGCCTATGTTGATTGTGTTACAGTTAATAATAATAATAGATTTTTATTTCAGATCAGTGATCCATAGCACATATTTAAACATCACATACAAAACTGCGTGGTGTATGGTTATTGCAACTTAATTAATTGTTTAGGTTGCTTCTATTGTCCTAAGTCCCTAATCGTACGCCCATCAACATTCCCCCCCCCCCCCCCCCCCCCCCCCCCCCCCAAAAAACAAAAACAAAAAAAAAACAACAAACAACAACAACCCCCCCCCCCCCCACACACACACAAAAAACCACAAAAACAACAACAACAACAACACACACACCCCTCACCTTCCCTTGGATTTAAAAAATACAAAGAGAGGAGGAGAATTATAGTAACCTGGCTGCTACACTTGAAGAGTTTTCTCCCTTGTGTACGTTTTGTTTAAAAAAGCGTTAGGCTTCAATGAAAAACAATAATACTCGAACCATGTTTATTAGGTTTTGAGTCAAGTATTTTGGAAATTGTTTATTGTTTGGTGTATACTAGCAGTTGTGTTCAACCTAAAAGTTGGTTGTATATGGCAAGACAGCGATATGTTAGCAAATATTGCACAAGCACAATCATTTGTATGTTATCAATAAATGAAGAATACTACATGAGTGGCCGTTAGATATAATTTTTGACAGTTGTTTTAAAGCGTATCTAACGAGCGAAAGTGAACTGGATACGTTTTTAAACAACGAGTTGTAAGACAAATGGTATCTAACGGACACGAATGTTGTATTCTATTTCATACATATTCTGAAAATAAACAGTTTTAAAATAAATTTAAATTATTATCTTTTCCAACGAAACCCTATTTACGGCCGTTGCGCTTATAGTTAACTTATGCGTCACAAACAAGTCAATTCCAAGTTAACCTGTACGACACGGAGTGATGGATTCGAATTTTTTTTTTCATTGGATGGTATGGCATTTGTGACCTGGTCATCACCTAGGAGCAGCCAGTCGTATGTCTTCAAAATGTTATCAAACGTATATGTGTTAACAAGTTATCAAAAATAACGAATGATGTTCTCTACAACGGGTGTGTAAGAATGGTATCATGTTAGCAATAATATGTTTATTGCACAGCGATTATTTGGGGTACCTTTTTGTTGTAGTTAAAATGCGAAGCAATTGTTAGCTATAGTTTATCCGTTAGTCATTGCACAATGATTGGTTATAATACCTTTTTGCTAATTTTGATTCCCGCCCCCTCAAAGGTTCCGAAAGCATAGGAGTAACGACTAGTCATGTTAACTGAGCGACAGACACACAGACACAAACTGTGTGAGAAATAGATATTTATTTACCTTAAAGTTTTTATTTGCCAAATTATCTGGTTCGTCATGTCAGTGGCTCATATAGTAGATTATTATAGCAAAATATGATCTTTTTTAAGGTAAAAGATTCTAGTCTGGAAATCTTTTCTTTTCTATTACCGTAGACAGTAAACACGACCACACAGAACAGATCAAAGAATGTTTGTTTTTACTTAGTAGAGTGATGTCAATTACGGGATTAAGTTATCGAATAATGAACAGAACGTTCCCATAGTCTTTCCTACACTACAGGCCGAGATGGCAAGGAAGCGACATCATAAAGGCATGCGACATCAAGAAAATAACACTCATTTCCAATGGGAAGTAGAATCCAGCTTAAGCCACTACAAACATTAAGACGACCAGAAACACAGTGAATACACATACATTGATATTCGAAACAAGAAAATATAATTAATATGTAAGCTTGCGCGTTAAAATGCCTGCTAGAACATCTTACAATAAAAGAAAACTCAGAACAGTCTCTTTAATATGAAAACGATTTCAATCCTTCCTCAAATTCGAATAGGCCCTATATGGTTCTTATTATCTCTTGCCTGAAGCTCCAGTAAAGTTTATTTCTGTCCCACACTCTACCACTGGCCTTGCCAGAGATTGGGTGAGGGAGAAACGTGCCTGAACCTTAATTGGATAGAGGCACGTTAAAGGAACATTCCTGAGTTTGCAGCACTTTTTAAGATGTTATCGACTAACAAAGACTTTTTAACGATTGTAATTACATCAAATATATTTTTTTGAATACAATATTAGTGGCTGTATATTAAACGTGTTTCTGATCGTTCTAATATTTGTACTAGGTTAAATTTCATTTTATTTCCAAAAATATACTTTTTCGTACGTACGAAATTATTTGAAGACAAAATCCAGTTTGGGCTTCTTAGAAATATTAAGACGACCAGAAACACGTTAAATATACAGACACTGATATTCTAAACCAGAAAATATATTTAATATGTAATTTTAATCGTAAATATTTTTTATTAGTCGGAAACATCTGACAATGCAGCAAACTCAGGAATGTCCCTTTAATAGAGTTTACGAGTACGAGTAAAGTTTGCACCTGAACCATCTGTTATCCTGTCCGTGGGATGGTGCATATAAAAGATCCCTTGCTACTAATGGAAAAAATGTTGCGGGTTTCCTCTAAGACTAAATGTCAAAATACCAAATGCTTGACACCCAATAACGATGATTAATAAATCAATGTGCTCTAGTGATGTCGTTAAACAAAACAAACTTTCTTTTTTCCCCCTAGCTGTTGTAATGCACGAATCGCTTGACACGATTAAACGTACAGTAAATGCTGAACACTAACTAGATTTATTCGTATATCCCTGTAAAAAGTATTCTCTATTCCGTTAGGACTGAAATCTGATCTTACCATTCACCGATTAGAAAAATAATTTAACTAGAAAGTAAGATCCGATTTCAATGATTGCATATATTCTAATTTCCTGTCCTATTTTAGCTCACATATCCTCTAACTGGATTCTGTTTATACGCGAGAATATAAGTAGTGTCTAAAATACGAACACTATCCTAAAAGAGACGCCAAAGATCTTTAGTTTGATCCTTTTAAAGCTTACTTATGACTTTAAACTTACATGTTATATATATTAATTGATGCTATAATATATATATGAGACGGCCTTATGCACCAAATGCACCTTTATTAAAAAATGTACACAATTATTTAGGGTTTTAGTTGATATAAATTAGAAATGAAGTATAGTATTAACTTACAGAGCAACATCGTACAAGTTTACTTGAAGTCGAAAGGAAGGAATGCTTTGTAGAAAGTTCTGTCAGAAATAACAACTTGTACAAAATATCAGTTTAATTCATTTCGATATTTATAAAAGAAATTAATTTTTATGTTATTATATTTGATTAAGTTATCAGATAAAAAAGAAAGAAAATAGGCCTGAATTTTAAACTTTATTTTGTAGACCCAATTCCCAACACAGTTTTGCTTCGTGTTACAAGACACCACATTTCACGGCTTTCGTACCGTTTTAAGATAAACCTGATAAACGTCAACCCTTCTGTTATTCCACGAATACAAGCGCCCGTCCTTGGAATCATAGTCCAACATAACGCTCTCAGCATACGTCACGTTGCCGTCTGCCGGAAAAACCAGACGACCGTCATTGAAAACCGCGTCTTTGAGCGTGTTCGTATCAAACACATACCGGATGAACATGCGATATTTGTCAGAAATAGACGCAGCGTACAGCACTCCACACACCATAAACGTGTTACAGGCGACACCTTTAGGGAAACTCGTTAACCACGTTTTTTCAATTTCCATCTTTTCGTCGTTCAGTTTGCTGATAATGATTTTTCCGGCGGAGTCTGGAGTGGCATAAATAACCCACAATCCGTTTTCATCGACAGCCAAATCCACGTCACTGAAATCCCCAAACTGATATGGGTAGGTATTGCCGATTCCCGCGTTTTCTAAGTTTAACACTCCGCTGCGCTCCATCCTCTTGAGGTGATATTTCACGATTTTAGGTGATCTTGCTGTCTGACAGAACAAATATCCTCGATACACCACATGTCCAGTTCCCTGACACTGGAAAGGAAGGTCATGCGTCCTTAACATCAGTTCATACTCCAGGTCCAGCTCAGTGTCAAATTCGAGCAGACGATCATTCAAATTGGCGCCATTCATGACATAAACTCTGTCATGTTTGCTGGCCGCGTCCTTCATAAAGGCTCCCTTCTCGTATCCGGTATCAAATGAGTCCATGTGACCAATGGCTGAAATTTCTTGTGGACATGTTCCTGTAGATTTAAAAAAAAAAAAAATGGACAGATTTAAAATATGTAAAAATTAAAGAATGTTTTATTACCTTACCTTGAATATAACCAAAAAAAGAGTTTAAAATGATGTCATGTAAGTGACAAATAAAATGAGAGGAAAATCTCATCCTATATTAGGGATTTTATTATTTAATTATCAAAAAGTTTTTGTTACAAAACATGTTATTAAAATCACTACTACTGTTGTTGTTGTTGCTGCTGCTGCTGCTGCTGCTGCTGCTGCTGCTGCTGCTGCTACTGCTGTTACCGTTATTAAGCAACCACCTAAAGGATTACCAATATATGACCTATTGAAATGGTTGCTTCATAATTATAGGTCCATATATTATGTACTATTTTACATGCTTAATAGACATGATGGAGGGGTGATTAAGTTACGGTTATGGATGCACTTACCGCGTTGGTTATCAGTCATTTTGTTTTTCGACTTTTTGAACTCGTTGGACAGCATCCTCCTCATTGTCAGCATCGTCTGGTTGACGTTTCGTATCTGCTGGACTAGGTCCACCTCTGACCTGGCGTAACTGCGCATGTCAATCATTATGACGTCAATCAAACTCTGCAGAGATTCCATCATCTTAGAAAGCTCTGCGTTCTGCGTCAGAATAGCCGTCCTCATGAAACTGTACTGGTTTTTAATGGCCGCCAACATGGCTTCCTTGACCATCAGTGTGTTTGGGTGCATCCTGCGTATTATCTCCAGATCTGAACGCAGACCTTCGTCCCCAAACGTCAACAACTCCGTGATGTTGCCCATGGCCATTGCATGCTTGGACAATTTCTTTTTCAGTTTTTCCATTTTTCTTGTAGAATTTCTGATGGTCTGGCCGACCGGTTTGACATAATATGAGTCGGGTCTTTCCGGCTGTGCGTGATCACGTTGGAGTTCTAGTGATGCTGGCGTGTCAACAGCCGCCGTCTTTTTCGTGGATGTATTTCTGTTTCTGTTATCGTCGACGTCTTCGAAATAATCGGCTCCAGTTTTCATATCGGCGTTGTTGGCATAGATGCTGATTCTTGCATTCTTCCCATGACACACAACCTTAATTGTATTCCCAACAAGATCAACGTTATATTCACACTGGTCATTTTTTATGGGTTTTGTCAAAACTGTTTCGAATCCAACCAGAAGCAGCGCCACTTTGAAATACCCAGACATCGTGGATAGCATCTGGAATTTCATTTCGTGATAAACGTCTTTAATAACCCCAGTGTGGTTCTACAGCATGACTTGTGCGGCATGTTATCAAACAACCGAGTGTGGGGCTGTTTACGATAGGGTTTGTTAAACAGGAAAACAGCACTTCGATTTCACCTTCAGTTGGTCTGGTAATTGACTTCATTACACGCGCTGGTAATTAAGACGCCAGTTTCCTGGGTCAGTCTTATAGTATGGTGGAAGAAAACTGCAAGTGTGTGTATCTATGTTCACAGTTAGGTAATCTGATACATGTAAGTGTGCCAAGCGACATTCTGAAAACCACTATAACATTTTTAATACGCCTATGGTGTAATGGAATTCATGATTCCACACCGTGTTTGTATAACTTTGAAGACTAGACTCAAAGCATTGTGGTTCAACAATAAGTATGCGACGCTTGTGGTGTGTGTGGTTCGTACGCGCGTGCGTGCATGTGTATGTATGGAATGATGGGGCACTCAAAAAAGAAAAAAGAAAAAAAAAGATCTTAACTCGCCTTATTGGAATACGTGCACAGGGCCGTAGCTAGCGGGGTGGAGGTGGGGGGGGGGGGGGATTATAAAAACTTAAAGAAAATTCTCTTCTTAGCCATATAAGGAGTTTTAGACTATTAACTACTCAGTTGCCCACACCCCCACCCCACCCCCCCCCCCAAAAAAAAAGAAAAAAAAGAAAAAAAAGAAAAAAAATCCTAGCCAGATATGTAAATCTTACAGGCGCAGGTCCAGAGGGAGGATGGTGGTGTACGTAGGCCTACCCTACCCCGAACTGTGAAATGCAGGGAGTGGGGAGAGGGGGGGGGGGGAAGGGGTCGAGCAATTTTTTTTTACAATATGTTTTCAGGGGGAGTTTGACTCGACCCCCATTAAAACTTCGGTTGTCATAGTCTAGACCATCCCCCACCTACCCCCACCCCCGCTCTTAAAATTCCCGCAATGCCTCGAAGATCCAGTTTTCGTAAAATAATACAAATAATTTATTTCTTTTGTTGGGGTCGGGGTTGAGAGTGCAGTATATAACGAAAGTTACGATTGTACTTGTAAATACTGTAGATGCCCTTCAAACGATGCACCTGTCTATAAGGATGTACTGTCCTGTCTGTAGGAACGAGCATATAAAAGAACCCTTGTTACAAATCGAAAAATGTAGCGGGTTTCCTCTAAAACTACGAGTTAAACATTACCAAATGTTTGACATCCAATAGCCGATAATTAATAAATCAATGTGCTCTAGTAGTGCCGTTAAACATAACAAACTTCACCTTTAACTCTCCATAAATACTGTAGGTGCCGTTGTACTCCCTTTCTGAATATTCTATGAGGTGCTATTTTTTAACGTTCCATCCGATCTCTCTAAAAACACCTTGCATCCAACCCTGGCTTTGCTTGCCCCTCTGCATCCCTACCTTAGTCTATCTCAGATAATGGCGACAGCGTTTAGATTTATATATTTCACACGAAGATATATTTCATATTTTCTATGTTTTTTATATTTTGTCCACGCCACAAAAAACATGACACAAAACGGAAATTGGTATACAGGCACGGCGGAAGCAAGTAGATATTGGGGGGGGGGGGGGGGGGGGTTGGTGACAGATCGAGGGCGCAAAGCAACACACTCAACACATTTTAATTACTGTTACATAGGGTCGGACAACATCTGCCACGAGCTTTGATACAACAATCGTCAAAATTAAAGTTTGTTTTGTTTAACGACACCACTAGAGCACATTAATTTATTAATAATCGGCTATTGGATATCAAACATTTGGTAATTCTCTCATATAATCTTAGAGAGGAAA
The DNA here is from genome assembly GCF_016097555.1 of Gigantopelta aegis. NCBI lineage: Eukaryota > Metazoa > Mollusca > Gastropoda > Neomphalida > Peltospiridae > Gigantopelta > Gigantopelta aegis. The sequence goes on along the minus strand of NC_054701.1, from coordinate 36,765,776 downwards.
CCCGCTGCATTTTTCCATTAGTAGCAATGGATCTTTTAAATGTACCATCCCACAGTTAGGATAACACATCCCACTGCCTGTCATATACCAGTGATGATACACTGGCTGGAACGATAAATAGCCCAATGGGCCCACCGATGGGGATTGATCCTAAACTGACTGCATATCAGGCGAGCGCTTTATCAGTGGGCTATGTCCCGCCTCCATCAAATTACAGGAACATCACACATTGTGGCTTAAAGGGAGCGGTTTAGATACACCTCGGCTCCCTTGATTTATTACTTTACCTACCTCTATAGTTCAATCTAAACCATGCATTTATGAATGTCACTGGCATTTGAGTCCTATGGGTAACGTTTTGGGGGTATTTAGGTTTAATATATATATATATATATATATATATATATATATATATATATATATATATATATATATATATATATAGAACAGACCATCAACTCCCCACATTCCTCCATGATGCGCAATTATTCGACTTCTTTTAATCTTATTTACAATCTAGATTACATTCTACGTACTTTTATTTGGGGGGGGGGAGAGAGAGAGAGAGAGAGAGAGAGAGAGAGAGAGAGAGAGAGAGAGAGAGAGAGAGAGAGAGAGAGAGAGAAGAGAAGAGAGAGAGAGAGAGAGAGAGAGAGAGACAGACAGACAGACAGACAGACAGACGTATAAACAGACTGGCGGATGAGCACTTTACTTATGGTGAGGTGGAAATTAACCGGGTTTCCTGATTTCGGCATAAATGTTGCATATACACCTGAAAATGAATTAAGCACCACCTTATTTTGACCGCGTGGCTTATACATCACAAGTAATTGTGACCATTTCGTAGACACAAAACAACGAAATTAATGGTCTATATATACAAAAGATATTAAAAAGGATTGACAGTAAGTGACACTGTATGTCATTACATCAATATTTAATGTATTCTAGAGAAAAAGACAGAAAACGTAAATATGCAATTAACTATGGAGCTGCAATCACACTGATGTGATTACCATAAGTAATTTATTCATGCCTTCTTGGTAAATACCAGGTAAATATAGAATATATAAACCAGATTTAAACTCCCTCGGTACGGACAACTACTTCTAGGCACCTTTTTGGCAGAAATACAATTCAGGCGGTGCTTTAAAAAGGATAGGACTTGCAGAGGTGGCCCAATGTGAATGTGGTACTGAAAAGCAAACACCGGAACATTTTCTACAAACCTGCTTGCCCCTAGAAGAAATTTGACAAAAAAGTTTGGACGGAAGACACGTCCCTCAACACCAAACTCTGAGGACCTGTCGACGACCTCCGGAAGATACCAAACTTCATCGCCACATCCTGATTACTGATATGACGGCCGTAAAAAGATTGAACGCAGAAGAAAAAGAAGAATGTGGTGCTTAATTAATGTCCAGGTGTTATTATGAATAGCATATCGAATACACGCTTATCCATTTAATCCAAGTCGAAAGAAAAAATAAGGAATATTTGTTTAATGATATCTCAACTCATTTTAAATTAAGTCTTTGGAGAGACGTAAGAGTCGGCATACTCGTTGAACAGATCTAGCGTTGTCTACTGGCTTCCTCTTCTGACGCCGGAGAGAGAGAGAGAGAGAGAGAGAGAGAGAGAGAGAGAGAGAGAGAGAGAGAGAGAGAGAGAGAGAGAGAGAGAGAGAGAGAGAGGGAGGGAGGGAGGGAGCGAGGGAGGGAGGGAGAGAGAGAGAGACAGAGAGAGAAAGCGAGATAGAGAGACAGAGAGAGACACACACACAGAGAGACAGAGAGAGGGTGAGAGAGACAGAAAGAGACAGAGAGGGAGAGACAGATGAGATGAGAGAGGGAGAGAGAGAACAAGCGAACGAAAAGAAGAAGAAAGGGAGAGAGAGACCGAGAGAGGGAGAGAGACAGGCAGAGAGAGAGGGAGATAAAGAGAGACACACACAGAGAGAGACAGAGATAGGGGGAGAGAGAGACAGAGAGAGAGAGAGAGAGAGAGAGAGAGAGAGAGAGAGAGAGAGAGAGAGAGAGAGAGAGAGAGAGAGAGAGAGAGAGAGACGGACGAATAAAGATGATGAAATCTATATAACTGTATAGTTACTAAAGTGTTAATGCTTTGCACACAATCACTGATGAGGAACCTGGAATGGACGGTGTGATAAAGCATTCACCACCTGTTACCCTGTACCACACATGCTCACTTTTCAGATTATTACCTACATATTAAATATCATGCAATTAACCTACCTCAAGCAATAACATATGGAAGCCAGTTGGTTCCAGGGGTGAATATATATATGTTTTGTATAGCCGTCACTTAATTATCTATCGACCGCCACTTAATTATACCAGATGTACTGGCTGGAACTTTACCACAGTTGGATGAGGTAATTAAATTTAACCTGGCCAGGAACGCCTATAGGTATACTTTGACAATTTGGTACTACTGAAGAAGAAGAAGAAGTTTGTTTTGTTTAACGACACCACTAGAGCACACTTATTTATTAATCATCGGCTATTGGATGTCAAGCATAATGGTCTACATTAATAATGGCCTAGATGACGTGACAGTACAGTTACACATTTCACTTTGTACTGAAAGTCTGTTACTTCTACTAATGATAAAAGGAAGGTTTTATTTAACGACGCACTCAACACATCTTATTTACGGTTATACGGCGTCAGACATATGGTTAAGGACCACACAAATATTAAAAAAGGAAACCCGCTGTCGCCACTTCATGAGCTACTCTTTTCGATTGGCAGCAAGGGATCGTTTATATGCACTATCCCATAGATAGGATAGCACTTACCACGGCCTTTGATGTACCAGTCGTGGTGCACTGGCCTAATGATAAAAGTACATCAGTTAAATCCAGTATCTGATTTCACATATAAAATCACGAGGGTTTTTTATATTATTTAAAGAGATGTACCAATTTGCTAAACTTTTTTGCCTTGGTATATAATAAGTCTGTTAGAGATTACTGTTTTCCACGGTGCTTTTCCTAGTTCGCGTGCTGTGCAGACAAATTAGATCTAATATAGGCAGGGGCGTAGCGTGATCTGGACCTCGGGGGGGGGGGGGGGGGGGTGTCGAATATGAACCAAGTGGACCGTTTTCTATTTTGTTTTTGCACCACCAGAAACTCCATATGTATAAACCTGTATGTTTTTTAGTTCTGAAAGTGGACCATTTACTTCAGTGTGTGTGTGTGTGTGGGGGGGGGGGGGGGGGGGGGGGGGGCCCCAGCCTACATGTATTAATAATATATCCTCTGGTAATGCCGCCCTGCTGATTACTACTGAATATTCATTTCATTTCTACTTATTTTCGTGCTTATATCCAATTAAGGTTCGAGCACGCTGTCCTGGACCCACACATCTCGGCTATCTAGGTTGTGTGCCCAGTACAGTGGTTTAGTGGTTAGTTGTTAGTAAGAGAGAAGTCGGTGTAGTTGTCTTACACCTATCGAGTCGTCAAACTCACTCTGTATGGAAAGCGATACCGGGATTTTATATTCGTGTGCGGAGTAGGGTGGGGTGAGGGTTGATGGGAGAGAGATTTCGAGGATCGAAAACGATTGCGAACTTGCTTGTTTAAAATTTATTTTCCGGGGAAGCACGACCTGAATCCCATTAAAAACTTTGCAGTCCCACTTTCTGCACACGCGTCTGATTGTGAACCTAGGTCACAACTTCCGAATACAGGCGCGGATACAAGGGGGTGGGGTGGGGTGACACAGGGGTCCCGTGACCCCTTTTTTGAAGAAATGCCTACGTACCCAACCCCCTACTTCATAGGTCCTGATAAACCAATAATTATACAAACAAACAAACAAACAAACAAACACTTACCTCTATTGATATATCCACTGAACATTTGCAGAAAATAGTGCACCTGAATAGCATAGTAGTTATTAGGTACTAATAGTAGTAGACATTTAAAATAAATATGCTTATCAGGCGCGGATCCAAGGAGGAAGGAAGAAAATGTTTTATTTAACGGCGCACTCAACACCTTTTATTTACGGTAATATGGCGTCAGTGAAGTACCACACAGATATTGAGAGAGGAAACCCGCTGTCGCTACTTCATGGGCTACTCTTTTCGATTAGCAGCAAGGGATCTTTTGCACCATTACACAGACAGGATAGTACATACCACAGCCTTTGTTACACCAGTTGTGAAGCACTCGCTGAAAATAGAAATAGCTCAACCGGTCCACCTACGGGGATCGATCCTAGACCGACCCCGCATCAATCGAACGCATTACCACTGGGCTACGTCCCTCCCCCGATCCAAGGAGGAGTCCCGTGGGTCCCGTGGCCCCTCTTTTCCAGAAAGTTAAGGGTCACAAGTCTTCTGCGATGCCTAAATATGTTTTATTCGTGTAGGTACAGTAGCTGCTACACATACTGCACTAAAACAAATGTACATTATTCTAAGCTCAACAAACTGAGCAAACACCTAAATTAGACCTTTTAAACCCTTTAAACCCTTTAAAATTATACTGAGTCTACTTTTTTCTTGTATTTTTCATAACAAATGACACTCTTGCTAACAAAGACAAAATGCATGGTCTGTTCTAAGTGGTTAAATAAGGCATGTAAACCTCGTGATTGCCGCTTCAAAATACTTTCGTTTAAAGCGGCAATCTCTAAGTTGCATAATGACCAAAATATTCATTTTTCTTTTGAAGTGTAAATATTATACCGTGAATTAAATACCTCGTACCCCACGAAAAAAAAACCCCAACCCCATCCCAATAATTTTATTTACTCTTTTGTTTTTGTTTTCAAATTCATATTATTGGAACATCCAATAAGGATGACCCACAGGCATGATGTTACATTTTGGATTTGACAAAGAACTGGCCGTTATTTTTATGCATTAATATTTTTATGTATTTTATATGTTTTACATCACCAGTCCTGCCGGTGACGGACAATGGATTATTACTATGCATAGTTCTGCGACACCTTTATTATTTCAGGCGCGAATCCATTGCGTGTTTCAATGGTATTTCGCCATTTTTCGTTAATTTACGAAACTTGCCGAAGACATGACGTCAACAATGCTTTGACGTTTTAATGTTCTTATAGGTGTCAAAGCGATACTACGTACATTCTTCTGAATAAAGTTTAACTTCAGAAATGTGCAAACAGAATCGCTTTTTGACATTTATAAGCATATTCATTTTAAATATGTACTACTATTACGACCTAATGACGACATCTAACTTCTGTGCTATTTAGTTGCTATATTTTCTGAGGATACATCAATAGAGGTAAGTGTTTGATTGTTTGTATGATTATTGATTTATCAGGACCGACGAAGTAGGGGGTTGGGTACGTAGGCATTTCTTCAAAAGAGGGGTCACGGGGTACCCACTTACGGTTTAGCACGCTTTCCTGGACACACACTTCAGCTAGGCCTATATGCACTATTTATTCAGGACAGCGAAAGCGAGTTTGATGTAGTCTAGAGGATAATAAACGAGTTACAGTTATTATCAAATTTATGTTTCGAGAGAAATAATGTTCACTTGTCACGAGCTTTAGCGTGGTGAAGCGCTCAGTATCTCTCTCAATATCTGTGTGGTCCCGTAACCATATGTCTGATGCCATATAACCGTAAATAAAATGTGTTGAGTGCGTCGTGAAATAAAACATTTCCTTCATTTCCTTATTGTGTTACGATTAGAATATTTACGGTAACAATCTCTGCCTCTCCGGTGTAGTTGGACGAATAACGGTGATTGGGTATATTAGCCGCCAGTGGTGAAAATACGTTACGTAGTGTGTGGCAGCGTAATTTACTCTTGTATGAGGCACAGTCGAGTAAATCCTTCTATAAATTCATCGTTAATTTTTCACAATGGCTGCGGCTACTGCAAGGAAGGTTATCATTGGAATAGACGACAGCGACTTCTCAGAGTATGCGTTTGACTGTAAGTATGTATACGAGGACATGCTAACTATAGCGTTTGATCCATTACCGTAATAACCATGATAACTGCACGATTAATTACTGGTATTTAATGTTCGTAAAATATTAGACACTTTGTTGAAAGTTCTTATAGTCTACGGTTAATTGTAACGTGTAAATTGTATTAGAATACTGACCAAATGTATCACATTATTGTGTATTACTGTAAGAACAATAAATATATTTAATGACTTGTAAACATATATTTTTTTTAAAGGAATGCGTGCGCAAGGCTTTTGGACTGGTATGCATATGAACGATATATAGTGCACATTATTGCTTAATATCAACAATAATAATTATAGTTAATTCATAAAATGGTTAAATGTGAATACGCCCTCTGGCGAGCCGGTGGTTACATAACATATAATGTGTCACGTCAGAAATTAGTCTTAAAACTGAAGAAACAAAACATACCTGATTTTTGCAGATGCAGATTCTGTAATAATATCCATCCCAGTAAGCCAGCAATAAGTATATATATTATTTTTCAATACAAAATAAACCACCATTGTCAGTGTCAAAATAACTGTATTATATTTTGTCTTTACATTAACCCATGTACTGAAATGATAATCGGAGTGTTTTCTTAGTTAATTGGTCTTTTCTTTCCATGGCCTGTACCTGTGGTTCCTGATTGGCAGGCGTGTATTTTGAATGGTAACCATGCAGTCAAGGTGTCTAGACGCAGGGTATTGTGGGATGATCATGCAGCCACCCCTAAAATCATAATGGACATTATCAGCCAAACTGCTATATTACTGTAAATAATTCTGTAAAACCCTTGATTAAGTAGACTTTCCTATCTAAAATCACAAAACTGACCAATTACGTTGTCCCAAAGAAAAGAAAATTATAACTTGGGTATTGTGAGTGGTCGTTTTTGCTCCAATAGGCCAACAGGCCTAATAATATGATTTTTTTTCATTCAATTAATGCAAATTGAAATATATTTAGTTAAATAGTTTATTATATTATCAAGTCATTTATGTTGTTTTACAAGTTAAGTTGATAAAAGCGAAGCGCCTTATCATAAATGACTGCTTTGTTTACACTGTGCATACAGGAGTTGGTCGGAGATGACATCACTTCGCCCCAAGCTAGAATTGTGAACGCATGGAAAACAAAAGAAAATGGCTGCTCCCAGTTAGCAGGAATAAAACGTTTTTTTATTAACTCTAAAATGATGCATTTTTCATTTTGTAAAGCACTCAAGTCAGTATGTGTTGGTGGTCTGGGTATGCATCTTTCCAACACATAAGGCTCATGTTTGAGTTTAAGGCTGTTTTTTGTTCATCGTCTCTCTTATCTGTCAGGTCATCTTAAATAACAAAATTGTTTAGAATAAAGTACAGTAAAGATAAATCCCTGTAAAGACTAGAAAATGCAGTTCTAGACATTAATAGTTTTAAAATAAGACTCCTAATTACACTGGCAGTGTAACAGCATTGCAGAAGACATGAGATTTATATTATCACTCCTGAAAAATCAAGAATTCTCCATATGTCTGGAATACTGCCAAGAATAAAATGAAAAGTAAAAGCTGCTTGTGAATTTGATTATCACAAAGCATCGATCCCTGTCGCATTGGTGGCCCATTGGGCTATTTGTTGTTCCAGCCAGTGCATCAGAACTGGTATATCAAAGGTCGTGGTATGTGCAATCCTGTTCTGTAGAATGGTGCATATATAAAAGATCCTTTGCTATTAATAGGAAAATGGGAAATGTCAGAATTATCAAATGTTTGAGATCCAGTAGCTGATTATTAATAAATTGATATGCTCTAGAGGTTTCGTTAGACAAAACAAACTTTATTAGGCATTTTGAGAGCCTTTTGTCAGTTTTAGTCATTTTTCTTTTGTATCAATGTATACCAATTCATTAATTTTCATTTCATTTCAACTTATTTTCGTGCTTATATCCAATTAAGGTTCAAGCACTCTGTCCTGGACACACCTCAGCTATCTGGGCTGTCTGTCCAGGACAGTGGGTTAGTTGTTAGTGGTTAGTGAGAGAGAAGAGGGTGTAGTGGCCTTACACCTACCCATTGAGTTGTTAAAACTCGCTCTGGGTGGGAGCCGGTACCAGACTGCCAACCCAGTACCTATCACCCTTAATATGTCTGATGGCTTAACTATGACACCAGTGAGGCCGGTGTATGCCAGTGGTGAATTACTGTTAATGACCACAACAATCAGTACACCCAGTTGGTTACTGATTCAGCTTGTTACGGACTGGCTGAAAAGTCAGGTTTGTACCTGCCCTGAATGAACTAAACTAAGTACATGTTCTAGTAAAAAATCAGACCACAGCCAAGTGGTGTCATTAAACAAACTTTAACCATATATACTTGAATGTATCGATTTCAGTCAGTGGGCCCATTCGGCTATTTCTCATTCCAGCCAGTGAAACACGACTGGTATATCAAAGGCCATGGTATGTGCCATCCTGTCTGTGAGATGATGCATATAAAAGATCCCTTGCTATACCAATGAAACAATTAATATAGCAGGTTTCCTCTAAGACAATATGTCAGAATTACCAAATTTATCTTTGACATCCATTAGTCATTGATTAATAAATTAATGTGCTCTAGTGGTGTTGTTAAACAAAAACAAACTTTACAGATCACAGTCAATTGATGCTACATGTACATGCAGCTCTGGGTTCATGAACTAAAATGTTTGACCAAATCAGCTATTAAACTTCAAAAATTACACAAACTCTATAACAAAGTACCAATTATTACATGAAATAATTTCACCAAATTGAAATAAAGTTCTCCAGTTTTTGAAATTGTCAGTTGATGAATATAGCGAGTGCCATGCTGAGAGCACCGTATGTGCTAACAGTTCACATAGTTGAGGACTTCTCCAGCTAGACAAAAACTGGCATTTTAAATTTATTTTGAGTGATATGGGCAGATTGCAGTAATTATAGAGACTCTTGACCAAATCACAAGATTGAGAGGGAGCAAGAGCCAACTGTCACTCAAAATACACAATAAGCTTTCTGATACAGGCACGGCAGAAGCAAGGAGACATTGGAGGTTGGGGGGGGGGGGGGGGGGGGGGGCTGACTAAGATCGAGGATGCCAAGCAAAGTTTCTAGGGGTATGCTCCTCTATAAAACTTTGAAAACTAAATTTCCTGCATTCTACAAGTAAAATTCATCTCTGCCTTAAGATTTACTACCGATAATATTTTTTATTCAGAATTATTGGGATTTGACACGTGGTGTCTGAGATAAGTTTTACAAGCAGCTTTTGTCTTCCATCTTAAAGTATTTCACAATTACAAAATTTATATCCATAGCAATTTTGTTTGACATAAAATGTATTTGATGCTACTACAATCACCAGGCTGTTTAGAAACATATTGAACTTGACAGAATTGGTAAGTTAAACAAAGAGTTGTAAGTTGTAATAATTTTATATATATATATATATAGTCAGTGTTTGATCAGATCCCTATTCTACAATTGCTGTGGCAAAGTTTTTATTTTTAATTTTTTATTATTAATTTTTTTTAAAAGCACGGATTGCACAGAAAAGGTGGGTTTATTTTGGAGTTTTTATGTCCTCATACATGTATGCCTTGCTACCCTAAATGCTTTCTGTCACGTTTTCCACATATATATATATATATATATATATATACACATATAAAAATACATATTTATGTATATATAGTTACAGCAACTTTTAAAATCATCCAACACCATATAACAGGAAACAAAATGTGTTGAGTGTGTTGTTAAATAAAACATTTCCTTCCTTCCTTTTAAAATCGGACCCAAAATGTGTGACACAATATTATTTGAAATGGCTCAGCATTTAATATTTCTGGTATAGATGGCACTATTGCAGGGTTTCTAAATTATGGTAGCCCCACTCCCATGGCTAGTGATATTCAATGTTGGGCAAGTTAATAACTACTATTGCCATGCCCGACGGCTAGTGAAAAAAAATGGTCACATGTTGTTTTTAAGTCTATTTTGTAAATATGAATATCCTGCCACCACCCCAACCCCCCATTATTAGTGTTTTTAAGTCTATTTTGTAAATATGAATATCCTGCCACCACCCCAAACCCCCATTATTAGTGTTTTTAAGTATATTTTGTAAATATGAATATCCTGCCACCACCCCAACCCCCCATTATTAGTGTTTTTAAGTATATTTTGTAAATATGAATATCCTGCCACCACCCCAACCCCCCATTATTAGTGTTTTTAAGCTCTTATCTCCCTCTTTAGGTGACATATCTGATTGTTACTATTATTTAGTAAAATTGTATTATCTTAAAGTAAAGTAGGGCTAGTGATTTTTTAATTGTGGCTAGTAAGTTTTTAAAATCACTGATCCCATGGCTAGTGGATTTTATACAAATTCTAGAAGCCCTGCTGTTGTAGCTACATGTACACATAAGCCTTATACTGCATTAAATTAAAAAAAACCAGAAGTCGACACACATGGGTCAGAATTAACTAGCGGTAATTATAATATAATATATGTACAGTGAAATAAAAATCTGTAAAGCTAAAGTTTGTTTTCTTTAATGACACCAGAAGTGCACATTGATTTATTAATCATCGACTATTGGATGTCAGAACATTTGGTAATTTTGACATATAGTCTTAGAGAGGAAACCTGCTACATTTTTCCATTAGTAGCAAGGAATCTTATTTATGCACCATCCCACAGACAGGGGATATATGGCACATACCACAGCCTTTGATGTACCAGTTGTGGTGCACCAGCTGGAATGAGAAATAACCCAATGGGCCCACCAGCAGGGATTGATCCTAGATCGACCACTCATCAAGCGAGCACATAGAGGCTTATAAACAGAAGGAAAAAAAATCTCTATCAGACAAAAATATGTTACATTGCCTTATAGTTAAATAATAATTTCCACATGTAGGATCATTGCCTTTAAACTGACATCAACATGACCTTTAAATTAAAGAAATGTTTTCGCTGTTTGTACATTAACTGCATGTAGTGGGTCTATCCTCTTTCTATCTGTTAAGATATTAAGGCACAAGATTGGTTCACCCCATGTGTCACTATTATCTTTATGTTCAGTTTGATTTGCTAGTTCTGTGAAATGGACAGATAACCTGAAATACACATATACATGCAAGATCTTTTATATATCTAGACCCACCCATGATTGAGATATTTTGAGACGTATAATGACAGTACAGGATACGGTACTTCTTCTTAATGAATGCTCCTTGAATTCCAGTTAAAAGCAAGAACTCTTTACATGCATTATAGTAGTAAATTTATACAGGATAGTGCATATCAAAAACTTTGAAATACTGATATCACATCCCTATATAAACCATATTAATGGGATTTATTTAGGTACAATATACCAAGTTTTAAGCTGTACAAAAATATAATGATGGAAAGAAATAAGGTATACATTGAAATTTCTGTAGACCCAATTTGACCCAGTATAGTTACCTATTAATATTTAAAAATAATTGTTTCCACTAAAACCACCTAAGTTATAAAAACAATCCATGTTACCTATTACAACAATTAACAGCATTAAAAAATAAATAATATTTTATCACTTATAAATGAGTACATGTATATATAGAGGATTCGTCACGAGTATCTTTTAATATGGAAAATATCAACCGAGTCTATGTTAATCGGTATTTGTCGAGGCTCTGCCGAGACAAATACCGATTAACTTGACGAGGTTGATATTTTACATATTAAAAAACACGAGTAACGAATTCTATTTATCCTATAACACTTCTAAATTAACATTTTAATTATTATTTGAGTAAATCACAGTACTAAAGTCGGCGCCATCGATAATATGACGTCATCACAATTAGCACAGATTAGTTTGATGTCACGCATTTTAAAGAAATCTTTGAAAACGTTACGCTCAGGTACACGGGTCTGGTTGGCTTGTAAGCATATGACCCATCCACAGCAACAGGTTACCTTGAGACCATACCATTATTAACCGGGTTAATAAAGTAAATTATCACATGGGTTTATGACATGGATATCATAGGTAAGTTATAGGATAAATTTATTTACTTATGAATAGGAACTCCTCCATACCCCCCCCCCCCCAAAAAAAAAAAAAAAGAAGAAGAAGAAAGGAACAAAAACCTTTATTATGTATTACAGTTTATAGCATTCAAACCCAGTAGAGACCAGTAGAGCTAATTTTAATCAGATTTATTAAATAAATTATACTTTAAATACATGTAATACATGTTTGATGATGATCAGGTATAAATGGGAATTCTCAACACACTCAAACTGGATATTGTTTTAACACTATGCTTCCTTACAACTTCACGACTTTACAACTGTAATCCTCAACTACAAATGGAAGTTTAAGATTATGCCAGTGCTCCATAGTGCCCCATGCATGTATATCAAAGGTTATGGTATGTGCTATCTTGCTACTATTCGGTAGGTGTGATGGTAACCTATATTGCCAAGCTGTTTTGACGTTATCTATACGAAGTGTTAAGGTAACCACAGGCCCATAGGAACAGTATTTGATGTGGCATTGTGAGGGGAGGGGGTTACACAGTCTTTTAAGCTTAGTTGGGGAAGGGCACAAGGCATATGTTTATCTTTACTTTTATAGTAAAGTATAGTAGAGTAGGACATACCCATATGTTATATATCAAAAAGCCATTATTTAGAAAGTTTGTTTTGTTTAATGACATCACTAGAGCACATATTAATTAATCATTGGCTATTGGATGTCAAACATTTGGTAATTCTGACTTGTAGTAATCGGAGGAAACCCGTTACATTTTTCCATTAGTAACAACGGATCTTTTATCTGCACTTTCCTACAGACAGGAAAGCATATACCACAGCCTTTGACCAGTTATGGGTTCATTGGTTGGAACGAGAAAAATCCCAATCGGTTGAATGTATCCACCGAGGTGGTTTGATCCTGTGATGCAAGAACCTCAAGCAAGCACTCAACCGACTGAGATAAACCCCACCCATCCCATTATTTAGAAGATGGTTGGGTTATTTGGTTACGTGAATTGTGTTATGATATGTAGCGGGTGAGTTTCAATTTGACTACTGGTTTTGCTGTTCATCTAGTGTCCACAAAGCTGTGGGACATAGGTCAGTGGTACAACACTCGCTTGATGTGCTGTCAGTCTGTGATCGATCCCCATCGATGGGCCCATTAGACTATTTGTCATTCCAGCCAGTGCAAACAACTGGTATATCAAAGGCTGTGGTATATACTACCCTGTCAGTGGGATGGTGCAAATAAAAGATCCCTTGCTACTAATCGAAAAGAGTAGCCTATGAAGTGGCGACAGTGAGTTTCCTTCTCTCAATATTTGTGTGGTCCGTAACCATATGTCTGATGCCATATAACTGTAAAATAAAATGTGTTGAGTGCGTCGTTAAATAAAACATTTCCTTCCTTCCTTCCATTTGTGGAGCACTGGCTGGAACAAGAAATAAACCAAATGTAACTGTAAAATAAAATGTATTGAATGCATCGTTAAATAAAACATTTCCTGCTTCTTCTTCTAATGTCCACAAATCAATCTAGAACAGTAGAAATAGATGTATTTTTGGCATATATGACTAAAGGTCTAATGATCCTCAAGTAATGCTTCACCTATTGATTTGTTCCATCAATTTAGACTTGCATAACCAACATGCAGACATAACAATGGTTCGCAAGTAATCTTGTGACCTATGATGCTTGTGATGTTGTTAAACAAATATCTGTTTCAATTTCTGAACAACATCTGTAGCAGATCTACTTGCATATTATATGTTCAACATGTAGTCAGTCGTGTGGTTATTATTAACTTATACTAATATAGTGGTGTAGATTTATTAAGCCATCCATAACATGTAATTCTGTGTTCATAGTTGTAAGCTGAAGGAGTCGTGTCAAAACACTCTATATATCTTTCTTCCTGCATGGAACTGTAATTCCTTTCTTGTTTCCTCACCCTCACCCCCCACTTCCAAAGCATTCCTCTGTCAGTTTTACCACTTGGCTAGTTATAGCAGCATTGTGCTATACTGGTAACAACAGCAAACACCTGCACTAATTGTGTATTGTCGACAGTGCATGGTGCAGGCCGGGAAGAGTGAAAGCACAGAGCATCCTCACCACTGTATGCTGTGTTATTTGCAGTGAGGATGGATACAAGGTGGGCTGCAAGGATTTGTTGTAGGAGAACAATCTTTTTGACACTTAAAGTGACTTATTTAATAGTGTAGATATCTCTCCAAAAATGTGCCACCAAAAATCTAGTATTTAACAGATAAACATAAGGAAGTTATATTGGATGTTCCCCCATAACAACAACAAAAAAAACCCCTGAAAAACAGCAGACCCCCCCCCCCCCCCAAAAAAAAAAAAGAGAGAGAGAGAGAGAGAGAGAGAGAGAGAGAGAGAGAGAGAGAGAGAGAGAGAGAGAGAGAGAGAGAGAGAGAGAGAGAGAGATATGGAGGAAGTAATCAAGAAAACAAAAACTGTATCCCCATTTACTGATTAATAACACTTATAACCTGTATAATAATATTCTGTGGTAAAAATATGAAGTATACATTTTGAATGCCTTTAAAAAAATAGTTACAGAATCAAACTGGCAAGCCATAGGAACAAAAAAACAAAACAACAACATAAAAACAAATAATGTTGTTGAAATCAATTTGTGGTGAGGGGGTGTTGGTAATAGAATTTGAAATGTTTGTTTAGAGGGGACCCAGTAGTGGTCTTAGTGTTAGTACAGGCTGGTAGGTACAGGGTTCGCAGCCCGGTACCGGTACCAACCCAGAGCGAGTTCCTAACCAAGGGTGATTAATCTTGTGACTCAGTCATATATAGCAGGGAGGATGGCAGGGTGGCTAGAATTTAGCTCAGTTGCTAACCAAGGGTGATTAATCTTGTGACTCAGTCATATATAGCAGGGAGGGTGGCAGGGTGGGTAGAATTTAGCTCAGTTGCTAACCAAGGGTGATTAATCTTGTGACTCAGTCATATATAGCAGGGAAGGTGGCAGGGTGGCTAGAATTTAGCTCAGTTGCTAACCAAGGGTGATTAATCTTGTGACTCAGTCATATATGGCAGGGAGGGTGGCAGGGTGGCTAGAATTTAAACTCAGTTGGTAACCAAGGGTGATTAATCTTGTGACTCAGTCATATATAGCAGGGAGGGTGGCAGGGTGGGTAGAATTTAGCTCAGTTGGTAACCAAGGGTGATTAATCTTGTGACTCAGTCATATATAGCAGGGAGGGTGGCAGGGTGGCTAGAATTTAGCTCAGTTGCTAACCAAGGGTGATTAATCTTGTGACTCAGTCATATATAGGAGGGAAGGTGGCAGGGTGGCTAGAATTTAGCTCAGTTGCTAACCAAGGGTGATTAATCTTGTGACTCAGTCATATATAGTAGGGAAGGTGGCAGGGTGGCTAGAATTTAGCTCAGTTGCTAACCAAGGGTGATTAATCTTGTGACTCAGTCATATATAGCAGGGGATTAATCTTGTGGTAGCAGGGTGGCTAGAATTTAGCTCAGTTGCTAACCAAGGGTGATTAATCTTGTGACTCAGTCATATATAGCAGGGAGGGTGGCAGGGTGGCTAGAATTTAGCTCAGTTGCTAACCAAGGGTGATAATCTTGTGACTCAGTCATATATAGCAGGGAGGGTGGCAGGGTGGCTAGAATTTAAACTCAGTTGGTAACCAAGGGTGATAATCTTGTGACTCAGTCATATATAGCAGGGAGGGTGGCAGGGTGGGTAGAATTTAGCTCAGTTGCTAACCAAGGGTGATAATCTTGTGACTCAGTCATATATAGCAGGGAGGGTGGCAGGGTGGCTAGAATTTAGCTCAGTTGCTAACCAAGGGTGATTAATCTTGTGACTCAGTCATATATAGTAGGGAAGGTGGCAGGGTGGGTAGAATTTAGCTCAGTTGGTAACCAAGGGTGATAATCTTGTGACTCAGTCATATATAGCAGGGAGGGT
Organism: Gigantopelta aegis; assembly: GCF_016097555.1. Lineage (NCBI taxonomy): Eukaryota > Metazoa > Mollusca > Gastropoda > Neomphalida > Peltospiridae > Gigantopelta > Gigantopelta aegis. Next base: position 36,749,760 of record NC_054701.1, on the reverse strand, counting down.
GGCAGGGTGGCTAGAATTTAGCTCAGTTGGTAACCAAGGGTGATTAATCTTGTGACTCAGTCATATATAGCAGGGAAGGTGGCAGAGTGGGTAGAATTTAGCTCAGTTGGTAACCAAGGGTGATTAATCTTGTGACTCAGTCATATATAGCAGGGAAGGTGGCAGGGTGGGTAGAATTTAGCTCAGTTGGTAACCAAGGGTGATTAATCTTGTGACTCAGTCATATATAGCAGGGAGGGTGGCAGGGTGGGTAGAATTTAGCTCAGTTGGTAACCAAGGGTGATTAATCTTGTGACTCAGTCATATATAGCAGGGAGGGTGGCAGGGTGGGTAGAATTTAGCTCAGTTGGTAACCAAGGGTGATTAATCTTGTGACTCAGTCATATATAGCAGGGAGGGTGGCAGGGTGGCTAGAATTTAGCTCAGTTGGTAACCAAGGGTGATTAATCTTGTGACAGTCATATATAGCAGGGAGGGTGGCAGGGTGGGTAGAATTTAGCTCAGTTGGTAACCAAGGGTGATTAATCTTGTGACTCAGTCATATATAGCAGGGAGGGTGGCAGGGTGGGTAGAATTTAGCTCAGTTGCTAACCAAGGATGATAATCTTGTGACTCAGTCATATATAGCAGGGAGGGTGGCAGGGTGGCTAGAATTTAAACTCAGTTGGTAACCAAGGGTGATAATCTTGTGACTCAGTCATATATAGCAGGGAGGGTGGCAGGGTGGCTAGAATTTAGCTCAGTTGCTAACCAAGGGTGATAATCTTGTGACTCAGTCATATATAGCAGGGAGGGTGGCAGGGTGGCTAGAATTTAGCTCAGTTGCTAACCAAGGGTGATTAATCTTGTGACTCAGTCATATATAGCAGGGAGGGTGGCAGGGTGGCTAGAATTTAAACTCAGTTGGTAACCAAGGGTGATTAATCTTGTGACTCAGTCATATATAGTAGGGAAGGTGGCAGGGTGGGTAGAATTTAGCTCAGTTGCTAACCAAGGGTGATAATCTTGTGACTCAGTCATATATAGCAGGGAGGGTGGCAGGGTGGCTAGAATTTAGCTCAGTTGCTAACCAAGGGTGATTAATCTTGTGACTCAGTCATATATAGTAGGGAAGGTGGCAGGGTGGGTAGAATTTAGCTCAGTTGGTAACCAAGGGTGATAATCTTGTGACTCAGTCATATATAGCAGGGAGGGTGGCAGGGTGGGTAGAATTTAGCTCAGTTGGTAACCAAGGGTGATTAATCTTGTGACTCAGTCATATATAGCAGGGAAGGTGGCAGAGTGGGTAGAATTTAGCTCAGTTGCTAACCAAGGGTGATTAATCTTGTGACTCAGTCATATATAGCAGGGAAGGTGGCAGGGTGGGTAGAATTTAGCTCAGTTGGTAACCAAGGGTGATTATCTTGTGACTCAGTCATATATAGTAGGGAAGGTGGCAGGGTGGCTAGAATTTAGCTCAGTTGGTAACCAAGGGTGATAATCTTGTGACTCAGTCATATATAGCAGGGAGGGTGGCAGGGTGGCTAGAATTTAGCTCAGTTGGTAACCAAGGGTGATTAATCTTGTGACTCAGTCATATATAGCAGGGAGGGTGGCAGGGTGGGTAGAATTTAGCTCAGTTGGTAACCAAGGGTGATTAATCTTGTGACTCAGTCATATATAGCAGGGAGGGTGGCAGGGTGGGTAGAATTTAGCTCAGTTGGTAACCAAGGGTGATTAATCTTGTGACTCAGTCATATATAGCAGGGAGGGTGGCAGGGTGGCTAGAATTTAGCTCAGTTGGTAACCAAGGGTGATTAATCTTGTGACAGTCATATATAGCAGGGAGGGTGGCAGGGTGGGTAGAATTTAGCTCAGTTGGTAACCAAGGGTGATTAATCTTGTGACTCAGTCATATATAGCAGGGAGGGTGGCAGGGTGGGTAGAATTGAGCTCAGTTGGTAAAACACTTGCTTGAGGGTATTTGATCACAGAATTGAACACCCTCAGAGAAACCATTCTCTGATTGTTTTTTTTATTTTACAACCAGTGTGCCATAACTAGTACATGTATATCAAAGGCAGTGGTATGTGCTGTCCTGTCTATGGGATAGTGGATATAGAAACAATAAGTGATGATTAATTAATAGGTGCACTCTAATGGTGTCATTAACCCACCCTCCAAGAAACCAAAAAATCCCCTTTAATTTGGCTGGGTTAAGAATAGTCCTGGTGGCACCAAGGGCTGTCAATCCTATATGACTCAATTACAGCTCACCTCACTCTGTTAGTACTAATGATAGTAGTTACATTTAGCTACATCTGGCCCTGTCACAGTATATTTTATAAGACCTGCATGTAAATGTCTGTGAAACGTTTTGCTTTCCATTTTCAGTTTATGTGCAGCATATTCAGCGACAGGGGGATGAGATAGTTCTCGTGCACGTTTCCGAGTACACGAACCTCATACACGCACGTGAGTACACTCCCCGGGTCTCACATCACACTGTACGCACACATACGAATAACGTGACCATTTCCATTGTCTTGCAGTTTACGTGAGGAATGTCTATCGGCATGGCGATGTCATTGTTCTGGTCCACGTGCCAGAATACTGCTACCGTATCAAGACCTGTGAGTCTCGATGTGCAGTGTAGGATGTCACTGTTGCTGTTGTTGTTGTGGTAGTTGTCATTGTGTTCTCACATCCTAGTATATGGAGATCTATATAGTCAGACCTGTGAAAAGGAAAGGAATGTTTGTTTAACAGCACCTCAGCATATTGTTTAGTCAGCATATAGATAGATAGATAGATAGATAGATATATAGATAGATAGATACAGACAGACAGACAGACAGACAGACAGATAGATATAGGTAGATATGGATATAGATATAATAATTTATATATATATACACAGTGTATCCTCTTTAAATCGGACATCTATGGAACCAAGTAACAAGTCTGGTTCTAAATGGTATACAGTTCAGAGAGGTTCTGTTCTGTATTTAAAAACAGACTGAAAAATGTCAGGTTTTGAGGGAATTTTGGTTTACAAAGTGTCCTGTTTTGAGAGGTTTCACTGTAAATGTATATATACTAAAATGTTTGTAGTGATTTTTATATTTAGCCTAGGTGCTCTTCCAGAACTGAACATTTCAAGGTGGCTTGGAGGCTCCATAATTATTAGGTAGATTTTCCCTTTAGGCCATACTAAATTAAATGCTAAATTTTCATTCATTTTTTTTTTAAATGAGGGGGGAGGGAGGAGAAATTTAATTTTATATTTTTAGGACATTGTAAATACGTGTACCACACATCAAACAAAGAATGTTTTTGTTTTGGTCAATAAAAGTTTTTAAAAATGGGGTGGTCCTTAATACTTGGGATGGGCATGGATGAACATCTAGGATATATTTTATTTTGTGTGGGTGGTGGATATTAAAACAAAATTTCATTCCACCCCCATCCCCCACCCCCACCCCCACCCGCCATGTAATCAATTCTAGAACAGTCCCTGGTTCAGACTGAGAGAGAAAAAACTATTGGCACATACACTGTAGCGTGCTGCTGCTGTTAATTAGCAACAAGTGATCTTTCACATGCACTTAATCAGGGCTATATGCACATAACATAACCCTTGAAAATCCATTAACCAGTCCCTTCACAGTTGGAAATATCAGATGAGTAATACGTCATAAGCACAAGTTGGGTGATTTGCGTTCCATAGAACAAATCTTCAGTATAGCTTGCACATGTTGACAAAAAAAAGAAAGAAAAAAGTTTGTTTTGTTTAACAACACCACTAGAGCACATTGATTTATTAATCATCGGCTATTGGATGTCAAACATTTGGTAATTTTGATCTATAGTCTTAGAGAAGATATCCGCAACATTTTTCCATTAGTAGCAAGGGATCTTTTATATGCATCATCCCATAGACAGGATAGCAGATACCACAGCCTTTGATATACCAGTCGTGGTGCACTGGCTGGAACGAGAAATAGCCCAATGGGCCCACTGATGGGGATCAATCTCAAACCAAAAGCGCATCAAGCGAGCGCTTTACTACTAGGCTACGTTCCGCCCCTGACAAAACAGAGTTTTGAATAGTGCATATTGAACAATCACTGAATGAGTACAATGATATTCAAACACTGGGGCCGGCTGGGGTTACAGCAGATTCTTCTCAAACAATGAGCAAGAGGTATGTTGGTACCATATTTTAGATAGATGATAAAAAAACCCACTCCTGAGATGAAATTATGGTGCACTTACAGTGTGCGATTTTGAGGAGAGTCCGGGAGCCTGAGGCTCACAAAAATCATGTAGAACTCTCTAGCTTGGCTAGCATATAAACCCAGCATAGCTTGTAAAAATTATTTGTACAAATACATTGATTTTTCGAAATGACACAGTCATCATATATCTCAAAATCCTGGAAAACCAGTCTTGCATAGTGATCTTTTCTGTCATTTCATGCAAAACATTTAGTGTATCTTCTGTTCTACTGAAGATGCATGGCAGGGCTCGTTGGGTTGGTGGCGGGCTCTCAAGATTTGCCAACAGGATGTCCTTATGGCAGTTTAATTTTTGAAACCAGAATCGCACACTCAAATAGGCTTGCAAATTTAATCATGTATCTCAGACACAAAAGATTGATCAATGAAATGCTAGATGATACAAGAATGGTAAACATCCCATTGAGTCCACTGAGACCGGCAAACCTAACCACTGTTAAACAGCCACAAAAGTTTGTTTAAAGACACTTCTTCAGCACATTTTCAATTGCGGCTAATGATGTCTAACAAGGGTGATTATTTTAACACTTGGTCAAAAGGGAAAGATGGGGAAAACCCACTGCCTTCACATTGGCTACTCCTACTGAATAAGCAGGGCAGTACATACCATAGCCTTTGATGTACCTGTCGTGGAGCACAAGGTGGGATGGGGGAAAAATAAAGAGTCTATCGAGAGTAGATCCTGCAGCCCACCCCACCTGGGAGCAGTGGTAGTGTGCATGGTTCATCTAGGATTGATCCCTGTCAGTGGGCACATTGAGCTACTTCTCGATCCAGCCAGTGCTCCACAACTGATGTAACAAAGGCTATGGTATGTACTATACTGTCTGTGGGATGGTGCATTTGAAAGATCACTTGTAATAATAAAAAGAAAAGAAAAAAAAGAGTACAACTGTAGCCATAGCGTGGTGGCAGCAGGTTTCTTCTAACTATCTCTGTCCGATGCCATATAACAGTAATCAAAATGTATTGAGTGTGTTGTTAAATAAATATTCCTTCCTTCCATCCCATTACACTCTTGACACTGTACAATATTCTGCTCTAGATACCAAAGTACATGTGGGGTCACTGCTAAATAGTGGACCTGCCGTATATGACCATTTTCAGCTTGTTTGACCATACATCTGAGCAGGTTTGACTGTATAATACAAATACTGTACAGTAGTATCCATTATGTATATAGTAGTATATAGTAGTATGTAGTTTATTATTACTATATCATACAGTTGCTTTGTTTTATTTGTCTTAGAGACAGCATTTGTTCCATAGCCTAAAGTGCTCACTTGATGTGTTGTTGGTCTAGGATCGATCCCCATTGGTTGACCCATTGGGCTATTTCTTGTTCCAGCCAGTGCAGAATGACTGGCTTATCAAAGGCTGTGATATGTGTTATCCTGTCTGTGGGATGGTGCATATAAAAGATCCCTTGATATTAAAGGACAAATGTAGCGGGGTTTTTCTTAAGACTATTTCAGAATTACCAAATGTTTAACATCCAATAGCTGATGATTAATAAATCAATGTGCTCTGGTGGTGTCGTTAAACAAAAAACCAAACCTTTTTTGTTCCCGAGTCTAACAAAAAGCTAGTTAATGTGGGCCTGTCCACCTGTTTTGTAGATTGTCTACACTCCATGGTGGTTGCCCTGGGTGCAAAATTCTGGACTGGTGAAAGGGACTCGGGGAGTGCTAACGGTCCACTGGTTAGGGGGTGAAATACTTGCCTTGCCCCGGGTGTGGGCAACCAACGCTACGCCATTGCTACAATATACTGTATGTTTATATGTGGCATTGTGTAGTACAGTGCATTGCATTTGTTTACATACCTAGAACCTGTTGGTAAATGTATGTAGGTGTATGCTTACAGTCTTACTGTATACTCTATCAGATAATGTATTGTTGTTTTATCTGTTTCATAATGGGAGTATACACATGGCATGTTTTAGTTGATAGACACTTCACTATAAGTATCAGTTGATTGTAGATTTAGAAGTAACTGCTATTGCCTTTCTGTGGTGGGATGTACTATATGCATGACACGTTATTGTGCATGCATGGATTATTAGTTGATTGTAATACAATGTATATATAATTATTATATAACTTTTAGTGAAATATCTTAAAATATCAGTGAAATAAAAGTGTTATCGTCACTGTAGAAAGTGTTATCGTCACTGTAAGAAAGCCAGAACTATTTTGCTGCTGGCATTTTAAAAATAAAGGTAAATTGCCAAAAGATATATAATAAATAGAAAAGTTTATGTTTTTTGTGATCTCATCTCATGCTTGCGTGATTCCTGAGAGATGATTGCAAACTTCACTCGATGAGATATAGATCATATTTGACAAAAAAAACATGAAATATCCTCTCTCTCTCTCTCTCTCTCTCTCTCTCTCTCTCTCTCTCTCTCTCTCTCTCTCTCTCTCTCTCTCTCTCTCTCTCTCTCTCTCTCTCTCTCTCTCTCTCTCTATATATATATATATATATATATACATACATACATACATACATATAGTCTTGTTTTAGGTCAGTATTGAAAAAAACTTTAACAGACTTTTCTTCTGCAACTGTTGTTATTAATGTATCTTCGTTTAAATATTTAATTTTTTTAAAGTTATTGTTATCATGTTAAACTCCATTTATTTAAATGATTGAATATAAGAGAAACTGAGTTCTATTCTGCAAACACTGAAAAATCTGCAAAATAAAATTAATGTGGGGCCAAATAATTCAACTTTATTTGCATTAATTAGTTCCTTTCCAGACAGCTGAAGTGTATGTCAGCTAGTGTATACATACTTGAACCTTAATATTACACTAGATATAAACATAGAAATTTACATGTTTGTGTAAACAGGAGCGTAAGAAGGTGCCAAAAAGTAGGGGGGGGGGGGGGGGGGGGGGGGGGGGCACACTTATATTTACACACTTTTACACTATTTTAAAGCAAATATAAAACAAAATATTTGAAAAGTGTGTGTGGGGGGGGGGGGCATGCCGCCTTGCCACCACCCTACCGACCCACCCACCCCGTTTCCTACACCAGTGGTAAATGAATAAGTGCAGATCATCTGAAATGAACTTTTAACTGAACAAAATAAAAAGAGTTTCGATGTTTTATTATCATCAACAGAAGATGAAGCTTTTATTTTCATTTTTATCTTGTGTTTTATCTTTGACTGCTCTGTCCTGGGCAAGTGGCCTGCATGCTCAGGACCACATCAGGCTTGGCAAAATAAGCAGAAAGAAAGAAGTGTAATATTTAAAGGGACTATATCCTGAGTTTGCAGCCATTTTAACATGTTTACGACATACAGAACCTATCTGATGACTAAACACTGGCGTAGGAAGTGGATGGGGGGGGGGGGGGAGGGTTGAGGGGTCAAGGGGGCAGCAGCGATGGTTTATATATATTTATATATGTGTGTGTGTGTGGGGGGGGGGGGGGGGCACCTTCATATGTCCCTGCTAAACGTACATATTAAATATATTTTCTTGTTTAGAACTGATCGTGTCTGTTAAACAAGGGGTGGTAAAGCGCTTGCTTGATGCATGGTCGGTTTGGTATCGATCCCTGTCGGTGGGGCCATTGGGCTATTTCTCGTTCCAGCCAGTGCACCATGACTGGTATATCAAAGGCGGTGGTATGTGTTTTCCTGTCTATGTGAAAGTGCATATAAAAGATCCCTTGCTGCATTAAAAAGAAATATAGCTGGTTTCTTCAGATTACTATTTGTCAAAATTACCAAATGTTTGACATCCAATAGCCGATGATTAATGAATCAATGTGCTCTAGTGGTGTTGTTACAACAAACCAAAATTTAGTTTAAACAAAGTGTTTGTTGTCATTCTAATATTTGTAGTAGCCCAAACCGGATTTTATCTTGCTCTAATTTAGTATACGTACATGTATAAAAAAATATATATTACAAAGTAAAATGAAAAGAAAGAGAGAGACTGCTGCAGACAGCAATACATGGCCACAAACACATGGATATACAGACACTGGTATTCTAAACAATATGTCAATTTTAGCCACCAAAACTATTAGTCAGTCCAGCCAGTGCACCACGACTGGTATATCAAAGACCATGGTATGTGCTATCCTGTCTTTGGGAAAGTACATATAAAAATCCCTTGCTGCATTAGAAAAAATGTAGCGGGTTTTGTCTGATGACTATCAGCCCCTGCAGTTGCCCACAGCAATCGGCAATGCCGTGGAGATTTTAATTCTCCACGGCACTTTTTTCCCCATTCTGACTATATTCAGGTTGTTTTTCAATGGCATGTTTTTTTTTGCCGTGGACATTTCGTTAATTACAGGGGTTGACTATATGTCAAAATTACCAAATGTTTGACATCCAAAAGCCGATGATTATAATGAATCAGTGTGCTCTAGTGGTGTCGTTAAAAAAAAAAAACTTCTTTTTTTAAAGTCAGAAACATCTTATGTACAGGTTATATGTCATTGGACATATTGTTTTAGGACCTCATTATCTATGAGAGAGAGGAAACATGCTACTGCCACTCCATTGGCTACTCACTTCAGTTAGCTCAGAAGGATCTTTTATATATACACCATCCCACATACAAGATACATGTAGTACATGCCACAACCTTCGTTACACCAGTCATGAATGGTGCACTGGCCAGAAAGAGAAATAGCCCAATGGGCCCACAGATGAGGATCAATACTAGATCATGTATCAGGTGAGCATTTACCACTGGACTACATCCCTTCTGTCAGGGGCGGGATATAACCCAGTGTTAAAATGCTCGCTTGATGTGAGGTCGGTCTAGGATTGATCCCTGTCGGTGAGCCCATTGGGCTATTTCTCGTTCTAGCCAGTGCACCACGACTGGTATATCAAAGGCGGTGGTATGTGCTATCCTGTCTGTAGGATGGTGCATATAAAAAATCCCTTACTACTAATGGAAAAATGTAACGAGTTTCCTGTCTAAGACTATTTCGTCAAAATTACCAAATATTTGACATCCAATAGCTGATGATTAATACATAAATGTGCTCTGGTGGTGTCGTTAAACAAAATAAATTTTAACATCCCTTCTGTAAAAATAAGCTGGCAACTGGCAAATTTCATCAGATGCTTTATTGTAATATTTTCCATTAGTAGGAATAGATCTTTTATATGCACCATCCCACAGACAGGATAACACATACCGACCGTGTATCAAATGAGCACTTTACCACTTGGCTAAGTCCTGCCCCTATTACAGTTATAAGATAGTTGGATGCTTAATAAAGATGGCAACTGGAGCATACATGTATGTATACACATAATGCATGCACGGCTGGCATATCAAAGGCCACAGTATGTGCTGTCCTGTCTGTGGGAAAGTGCATATAAAAGATCCTTGCTGCTAATGTAAACAGGTACAATGTAGCAGGTTACATTTCCTTGAAGACTGTTTGTGTGAATTATTAAACATTTGACATACAATAATGAATGACTAATAACACAATGTAAATGAATGAATAAATGAATGTTTAACGACACTCCAGCACAAAAATACACATCGACTATTGAGTGTCACTAAAACAATGTGATTTAGTCGTGTCATTAAACAAAACAAACTTTAACGTACACAGACACACATGCCACAACCACACACACACATCTATAAACAAACATGTACAGAAAGAAAGAAAGAAATGTTTTATTTAACGACGCACTCAACACATTTTATTTACGGTTATATGGCGTCAGACATATGGTTAAGGACCACACAGATTTTGAGAGGAAACCCGCGGTCGCCACTACATGGGCTACTCTTTCCGATTAGCAGCAAGGGATCTTTTATTTGCGCTTCCCACAGGCAGGATAGCACAAACCATGGCCTTTGTAGAACCAGTTATGGATCACTGGTTGGTGCAAGTGGTTTACACCTACCCATTGAGCCTTGCAGAGCACTCACTCAGGGTTTGGAGTCGGTATCTGGATTAAAAATCCCATGCCTCGACTGGAATCCGAACCCAGTACCTACCAGATGTAAACCGATGACCTAACCACGACGCCACCGAGGCCGGTAAACATATACAAAGAAACAGGGTCACTTTTAGAATTTAGAGACTTTAGGACCATGAAACTTGGCCGGTTTTTTCATGGGATTCAGGTTTGTTCAGTGTCCAGTTTAGACAGGTTTCACTGTACATGCATACACAAATACATACACACGTGCTACAAATACATCACATATAAAACACTGTACTTGTAATGAACTCCATCCAGTAGTTTGCATTGTAACACTGCCCACGGTGGTGTTGTGGTTAAGCCATCGGACATACGGTTGGTAGGTACAGGGTTCGCAACCCGGTACCGGCTCCCACCCAGAGCAAGTTTTAATGACTCAATAGGTAGGTGTAAGGCCACTACACCCTCTTCCAGCTCACTAATTACTAACAACTAACACACTGACCTGGACAGACAACCCAGATAGCTGATGTGTGTGTGCCCGGAACCGCATGCTTGAACCTTAATTGGATATAAGCACAAAAATAAAGTTGAAACAAAAAAGGATTGTAACTGTTGATAATATAATATAGTATATTAAACATGAAAACATATTTCCACTTCTGACTTCTTGGTTCTTTATAGACAGGAATAATTTGCTTACTACTTCCGTGTTTATCCCGTTAACTCATAGCCAGTGAGAGTTAAAGAGCAGGTAATTTTTTTTTTTATTGCTGTCAGATGTGCTACTGGGAATCACAGAGAACATAGATCTTGGCTATCCTTAAGTGAGAATGTGTTTACTTTTGTGGTCTTACCGACTCCCAGATGGCAGATCAGAGCACCTACTGGAATTGCAAGGAATATACCACTTACCTGTTCTAATTGGTCGACCTGCACCGAGAACCTCGGCCATCAAATAGAGATTTTTATTGGAGAAGGCAATTGATTTCCCTATTTAATTTCAGTGTATGTCTTTGATGAAATTTAAAAATAGAAGACAGGAATGACAAAAAGTAATGTTTGTGTAGTAACAGTACACTTGAGCACATTGTTTAAATTGTAGCTGTTAGGTGTGTTAACATTTGGTACCTGCAACACCCATTCAGAGAAGGAAGGAAATGTTTTATTTAACAACGCACTCAACACATTTTATTTACAGTTATATGGCCTCATGCATATTGTTAAGGACCACACAGATGTAGAGAGAGGAAACCCACTGTCGCCACTTCATGGACTACTCTTTTCGATTAGCAAGAAGAGATCTTTTATATGCATCATCCCACAGACAGGATAGTATATACCACAGCCTTTGTTACACCAGTTGTGGAGCACTGGCTGGAAAGAGAAATAGCCCAATGGGGCCACCGACGCGGATCGATCCTAAACCGACTGCACATCAAGCGAGCACTTTACCACTGGGCTATGTCCTGCACCCCTCATTCAGAGAAGAGTACAGGGATGTACTTTTTCAGCTGTTCTTCCTTTTTAGCGTCTGTAGCATACGACACTATATAGTTCATATCGAAATACATAACGGGTAATATGAATCTATTGGCCAAATAAACCATGCATGCCATTGCCCTGTCTTATATCTCACAGGACTTGGTTTATTTAGCTTATATTATACTTGTTCATATTAAACTACATAATATGAATTTACTGGCCAAATAAACCTATATCTTGTCTCGCAGGACTTGGTTTATTTTGCTTATATAACATATTATACTAGTTCATATTAAACTACATAATATGAATTTACTGGCCAAATAAACGATGATGCCCTGTGTTATCTCTAACAGGGCTTGGTTTCTTGAGCTTCTATAGCGTATTATACTATATCATACTGACAAGTAAATGTTTTTATTTTTTATTTTTTTGTTTAATGACACCACTCATGTACATTAATCGACTGATCCCACCTCTGGGAATTTGAAATACTGTACAATACGGTAATAGATATGTGCTGTAACCAAGGTAGATAATTACTCTGCTAGCACATTTAACTTCACCTGTGTCAGTGTAAACACTAAATCTTTCCTCACACATCAATGTATATATATTTTAATTTCGCCATGGTAGGAGTTCATTTCTGCTGGGGTTTTCTTGCTATGACGTAAAACTGCATTTGGAGCCAAAATGCCATCAGGTATGAACTAGGACATACATTCTGATTTCAATTTAAATATGCCCCTTATTTTGGATTAAAATATACCCACCATTTTTGTGCAATCCATGCTTTGAAAAAAGATTTTTAAATACTGTATCGCCAAATCATTTCTGGAACTTTGGTCTGACCAGAGACCAACTTTTTCTTCTTTTTTTTTTGCGGAGGGAGGCCTTATGCTCTTGTGAACTAGTTTCAGGGGAGTAATGGGAGTCAGAGTGATAACTTAACAACGTCTGAATAGACACACATCTTATGATGATGATGCTATTGTTAATGTGAATGGCTTCGTGTGTTACAGCTGCTCTGTTGACGGACCCGGTGGTTGTGACGGAGCTCATCAAGGAGGAGGAGACGAAGGTGAAGAAACTCATAGAACGTTACAGTGAGAAGATGAAGCACGCTCACGTACGTACCTTACGCATGAACACAAAATGTCTTTCTGGGGAACCAGACCCTACTTAGAAAAAAGGGCTGACCCTAATTATTGTTAGAAGTGGAGTTTTTTGTTTTGTTTCCTTTTGCTGTGTGATTTGGTTTGTTTTTTGTTTTTTATACGCCCATCAATGATGGGTCGTATTATGGTATGGCGTTGTCCATCCGTCTGTCCGTTCGTCTGTTAACGTTTTCTTGTCCGAACCATATCTTGAATACAGATACATACAGGACCATTAAACCTCACAAGTAGGAACAACATAGGATGGCGGTTTGTTGCATACTATTACTAGGTCACTATGACCTACTTTTCACGGTCTACTGCACATAACAGTAAATCCTTGTCCGGACCATATCTTGCATACAGATGCATACAGGACCATCAAACCTCACATTTGGGAACAACTTCGGATGGCAATTTGTCTCATACTATTACTAGGTCACTGTGACCTACTTTTCACGGTCTACTGCACATAACAGTAAATCCTTGTCCGGACCATATCTTGCTTACAGATGCATACAGGACCATCAAACCTCACATGTATGAACAATATGGGATGGTGCTTTGTAGTGTACTATTACTAGGTCACTGTGACCTACTTTTCTTGGCCTACTGCACATAACAGTAAATCCTTGTCCAGACCATATCTTCCATACACGTGCATACAGGACCATCAAACCTCACATGTAGGAACGTGGGATGGTGATTTCTTGTATACTATTACTAGGTCACTGTGACCTACGTTTCATGGTCTACTGCACATAACAGTAAATCCTTGTCCAGATCATATCTTGCATTCAGATGCATACAGGACCATCAAACCACATGTAGGAACAACTTGGGATGGTGGTTGGTCCAAAACAAACTGTTCGTCCATCCCATTGCAAACATTTCACATAATTATAATTGAATCATATCTGTAAAATATTCATTAATATAGATATGGTTTTCCATCAAACTCCTGATGGGCGTATCATGTACCTCACTGGTACTCTTATTAAAACTTAATATGTAGGTGAAAAAGAGTACATACGTAACATTTTATCTGGACCTGTAAGGGAGAATGTGGTAGCAAATCCCCCTTCCACCAAAAAACAACAAAAAGACTGCCCCAGAAGCTGACCTACCCTATCTACATGTCAAAATTTACACCACCTCAGGTGTACTTTTTCTGTCCCACATGACCGCATATGATGGAGTCTATGTATGTACCAGTCTATTTTATGTATTTCGTTTCTGAAGATTGTATTTCTACCACACCACATCTTTTACAGCTTGGCGGTAAAGTGAAGCAAATGACCGGTAAAGTAGGTGAGGCAGTGGTCGAGGCATCGAAGACGGAGAATGCCTCGATGATCATTGTCGGCACACGAGGCATGGGCAAGATGAGGCGGACATTCCTTGGCAGTGTTAGCGACTACATTCTGCACCACTCCCACATCCCTGTGATGGTCTGTCGCTACAAGTGTATGAAGCCCGGGCACAACCACCTCTCGACCGAACACCTGTGCAAGGACTGTCACAGTATGAACATGGAACAGGAGAAGAAGTGATAACCTGTTTTATTATCCACATAGTTCAAGATATTCAGGGAAATATACTGATGGAAAGAAATAAGGGAACACATCGAGCTGTAGACCAAACGTAATTCACTACTAGCGTAGTAACGTCTGTATTTCATACCAAGTTGTAATGTGGGATTGAATGTCTGTAGTGTTGAATGTGCTGCCTATATGTTCCCAGTCAATTTCTGACAATATGAATTGATTTTTAATGCAGTCATTATTTCTTGTTGCTATCTGTGTGATCCTTTATTTCTTTCCATCAGTATATAATCAGTATGACCCACGTGTGTCATAATGATTTCATGTGCACCACGAATGATGTAATTTTGTGAAGTGATGTCATAACTTAATGTGGCTTCCTCAGTGTAAACGCTTATAAAAAATGACGTCATTTCGGAAAATGACGTCGTTTCGTCGTCTCTTTTTAGTCATGTTTCAAACATTTTGACATGGTCCTAGCTTGTTATTCATAAAACTAATATTTTGGATAATGTGGATAATAAAGAAATTAGTACACTCACATGTGGAATCGTGCTGATTTTACGAAACTCTCGCTCGGGTAATACAATAATCCTTACACTCGTTTCGTAAAATCAGTACGACACACAAGCTCGTATAATAATCTCTGTTAGAGTGTTCTCTGTCTTAAAGGCATATTGTCCAGACCACTGACCTATTAAATGGCCTAACAAAGTATTACCTGAACAAAAATATATTTGATTTCCCCTTAAATATACTTTATTCAAACATCTACATAACCACCATACTTCACTTATTAATGATATTTTGTGAAAATAATTGAATTATGGCAATGGTCCATAATTCAAAAACTAAAATTGCCAAGAGGATTGATATGGATTTCACTCCATCATGGTTTAATTAAAGTGATGTGATAGCTAGATTTGGTTTTCAAAAATTAATGTAATTTTCATTTATTATCCATTTTTAGAGAAATAACGTCCTTAAAGGAGACCAGACACCAAACCATACATACGGACACCAAACCATACATACGGACACCAAACCATACATACGGCGTAATGAATTGTTTGCCGTCATAAACCACAACACGCAACTACCGCGCTCCCTTTATTGACTAAGTTATGCGTGCCAGTCTTGTTTGGGTTTTGTTTTTTGCCGATCTCCGATGTTTGCCGGAAACTGTCGACAGTTGATGAGCTAGACCCGTGACGTCATCGATGAGAGGAAAACTGAAGAAACTACCAAGCAGCATGGACGAACTTAGCGATTCAAGTGACGAAGAACTGTGTGTCCAGCTTGTGCTAATGGCATCAAACCGTATCAGTTTGAATCACTTATCAGAGACTTTGTCCCTAATCCTGGAAATGTCTTAGACGAAAATTCGGATGAATCAACTGCCGACGAAGACGAGGAAGCCACACGGTCATAGACTAGCATACAAGCATTTTTTAAAACATAATTTTTTATGCCATTTTTAATGTAAACTGAAGCAAATGGACCTAATTAGAAGAAAAGCACACAAAATTTAATAATATTTCATCATAAATCTTGTTCAGCATAGATGTAAATATGACACGTCAGTGGATATTCCATAGGCCGATTCTCGCAAATTTGCAAAAAGCATCCCCTCCTCACCAAAGCAAGATATAATAATTTAACAAGAAACTTTGTTCTCTTAACTAGTTACCCTCCAAGTTTTAATGTGTTTGGTTAAACCGTGTATTTGGGGGGACGGGTGCCCCCCACTTGTGAGGTTTTTTTTATCACATTAATTTATGCCATTGTAACCAAAATCTGATGTAGAGTTTATACCCGGTCCGTCAGTGCCCCGCCCCCAAGTCGTTCCTACGGGCCTGTAAAAACTAAATATATTCAAAGGAGTATATTGGGTGGTTATAGGTTTGAAATGTTTTTTTTATTGAACATTTTATTTCATGCACTTTTATAAATTTTAAACAGCAGTGATGTTACTATAATCTATTGAAAAAATAAAACATATATATATATATATATATATATATATATATATATATATATATATATATATAGATATACATTAATTTCTGAGATTTTTTAGTACATACATTTAAGTTTACCTGGCAGAAACCCAGGGTAGGTATTAAAATAATTATTTGGTGTAGAGTATTTTTAATATGATATACAGATTGCATTAAAAAGTACAATTTTATTATGCTTTAATAATCGACATTAGCTTTAAAACTAATTAACCATCATTCCTTCTGGCCACAGTACATATGTTGTTCCTGCCAAAGTGCTAGCATTTTAATTTTAATGACAACATACTGAACTGACTATAAATAGTGTTAACTAACGTAATAATTCACGTTTTGAAGGTGATTGTTGTAAGGTTAACAAACCAACTAGATAAAGAGACGTTAGTATGGAGTTGTTATGGGCTGTCGGTGAAAATTAATTTGGTAATTATAGGTAAATAAATGTGAAGTTTAAATATTCGTATGTGCACAAATTGCAATACCTTTATTTAATGTATATCTTAAGTACACACTTGTTTTAATTTTTACATTGTAAATGTACCATAACCTGCTGTATTTAGTTGGTGTAAAGCCCGTTCGACGATAAATAATGCGTCCATACATGTTTTAAAACAACTTTCGTTTTTTTGGAAATCGAAACCATGATGTTGACCGTTTCGTGGGATGCATTGCTGTTACTGTTGCAGTTAAACACTGCGCAGTTAACCATCATATAATTACATCGACAGTATATAATAACACTAATTATCTTGTAAATTAAATTTCCGATAAACCTGGAGACGAAAAAAACAAAAAAAACAACAAAAAGACTGAAAGGCACAACCAAAGAATCAACACGTGTACCGGTATTGCTTGGTAACTCACTGATGACGTATTGCCTCGCTTTCGTTCAGATCTATGCATAATCCCGCCCACTTCTGTTTTTACCCCAAATCTAAGACGCGCAGCTGACCGGTGCCTCGCAGTGAGCTGGGCGTTAGAGTAATGCGGTCTTTGACGCTAACTTAATCCATTACACACTACATGTCCTTTGGTGCCCGGTCTCCTTTAAATACGTGACAGTATGCCTTTAAGTTGGAAATCTGTTTGAACCAGGGATGTGCATGGCATACTGGCATGGCTAACTCTGACACTCAACAAATTCGCCAATTGCAAAAAAAATTGAAAACCTTTGGCAAATTTAATTTTAATATTGTGAAAATAATTTCATGTAAAAATTGATATTTCGTTACAAAATAACTGGGTTTCTGGAATTTTTGAAGTTTAATATATAATGTGGCGAAAATGTCTGCTCACACAGAGCTAGCCCTGACTGGTTATTTAATAATGTGGTATTATTAAGGATGAGGTAGTAAAATGGTTGCCCTAAATAGGTTTGATGTTAATATAAAGTTGTTACTTGTTTTTCACAATGAAAATGGTCGGAATATTTGCATGGATGTCCATATTTAATGTCACCCCAAGAATGCACTCTCATATCATATGGGTACCTGCTTTAAGATTCGGAAATGATTTTAAAATGTCAGCGTTTCACAAATGGATCATGCATGTATAGCTATAATTGTATTCTGAATATATGTATTAGGACAAAAACTTGAAAACAGTAGCACTTTTGAAAGAAAATATTGGAGGCTAGATACTGATACAGATATTAAGGGAATTTGTTTAAATATTAAAATATTCTTTGCCTATTTACTTATCAGTTTATAGACTTGTCAGTTTGCCATTGCAACAATTATTATATAATTTAAACATGCTAGAACCGAAGTGAGCATTTTAACAACATAAATTCATGTTGTTGTTTTTATCGATTCTAGTGTTGAAAACTGTAGATTGGTTACTGCTATAGAAACTTCATTTAGTATGGCATTAAAATCTATTTAAAAAAAATTCAAATCCGAATCCAAACTTGAAACGTTTTCAGTAATACTGGGTTGTAGAGATTAATTTTGTAGTTACTTATATAATACTATATTTTAACTGACTTATACCTCTAGGAATAACTATATATAAAACCTACATATTCTCATAATGCAGATGAGATTCATTTCACAGTTTTTGAATACTAATAATTAAATTACACAAAAATGTTAAGAACATGAACAAGAAATTTTTTAATTAATTAGTACATTTACGGTATTACACTTACAGCCTTACAGGTTGCGTTACATTATCATTTGTGGTTAGTGTACCTAAGTACCAAAGACAAATTTATATAAATCTTAAACATTAATATTCAGTTTTTACTATAATGAGGAACGGTGACGTGGTTCTTATTTAAAATCATTATAATGATGCAATAAACATTGTATTTTCATTAAAGGGACACACCCTAGTTACGTTTATTTGTTAACGATTACGGCGTTGTTTTTCGCTATTAAACCCCATTTTTCACAAATAAAATTGCACTTTACTTACATTTTATTATTTAGAATACACATTTCCATTCACCTGAAGTGCTTTTTGGTAATCCTGATGTTTGTAAAACCACGAAATGCATTTTTTGCATTTTTTCACAAGACGTGTTGTCGAGAAAAAACCGTTAAGCAAGCGAGGTCCAATCTATTTTTAGAGGGGATATTTCCATTTCAATGTCACAGACGTTGGTATATCACGTGACCGTTATCATTTTGGTTCGGTTTGTTTTCTCGTGTACGGTTCGCGCAATCAACATCCGATTTGTTGTTGTTCATTTGTGAGATTTTTCTTCACAGTTCGTGAACATTTTCAGTAACAATAAAGTTCAGACAAGTAAGTGTCTCAATACAAAACGTCACAAACCCTTAAAACCAATAATTTTGCTAAGTCTTACGATATCTGGAGAGGGGATACAACCAGGACAGAACAGTTGGAACATGTCCAGGAGAGGTGAAACGAACGCACCCCAAGTCTGTGAAATTTGTCGTGACGTAGGCATTGTTGTGCTTCGAGCGACATCTACCGGTGACATCAGAATACTAACTTTCAAAATTATTTCAAGCAATTGGGACATGGGGATTCCCATGGTATTTATCGATATAAAACCTGCTTTTTCACTCCATTTGATAAAAACGTGATCTAAGTGTGTTACAGGTTTGTAGATTAACCAAATTATAATTTATTTTCGCTGGATAGAACTAGGGTGTGCGGCTTTAATGATAAGTAAAACCTCATTACGGACATCGTGTGAAATATACCGGAATTATACCCATTTCCGTGAGTAACTTTATGTCAATGTCAAACACAACATTTTTTAATTGTACAAAAATAATTTCTTGAAGTGTACCCTTATAACCAACATTTTACTACACAAACATACAAAATTAACTGACACAAGTATGTTTATACAGCTAATTGATCTTTTCGTTGTCTTGCTGTGACGTGATTTTAACATGCATCGTGTGTATCGCTGTCAACTCGGGAGTCTGACAGTTCAGATTTGTCATAGTTGCATTATGTAATCCAGTGGGAAGACATTTTACAAGTCAGAGGTGTTATTAGAACTAAATTGGATTTTTTTTTTTTATATGGCAACACTGAATGTCAGTACACAGCCTGTTGAATTAGCGGGAACACGCTTCGTAGCCATTACGATGACAACACACATTATAATAATACGTCATTTTATAAACTCCATGTGCTTTTTTTTTTACAATATAAATAGGCTATTCCACAATTCTCACTTCGGCAAAGGTTAAACAGTCGGGACAATTCGGCCTGTTACATTCTCAGAAACCGAAAGTAGTCGACATTTTCCGAATGAGAAAAAAGGCAGAGTTACTTCCCTTATGATATTTTGACAAAAGAAGATCGATTTTTTTTTATGTTTACAAAAATGTCATTTAACAGGAGAAATTGTCTCCCGCACAGGTGAAAGGAGATTTGATCAAATACCGGGAGACTCCCGCGGAATCCGGGAGGGTTGACAGGTCTGAAAGTTTTGGTTACATCTTTATATCTTAAAGAGATAAATTAACCTATTTTTATTAATTAGTATTCTCATCTGAAATGTTTTCCATTTACAAACAACATAAACTATCCAACCTTTGCCATAACACAACAAGAGGACCTGGTTTTCTTTTAAGTTTATTCAACCATGGCAAATTCAGACATCATAAAAGATATTTGCTAAACTTTCGTTGTTGAGTATATATAGCTGTTTAGTAGTAATGCTAATATGAATAAATGTTGTTATCCAGATTCTGGCATTTTCGTTTAATTCGGGCAAAAGCCTGCCTGCCCTCTTTTCAAAAATGGGATCCTGTACGCCTATGGTTAGAATATCAGTGTTTTTGTATATTCAACATGTTTCTGGCCTACTGATGTTTGCAGTAACCCAAAGTGGATATTATCTCAAAATAATTTCGAATGTATGGAAAATTTATATATACAGCTTTACAATAGGAAAGTTTGAGTGACTACAAACAACAAGGTTACCAGAAATATATTGTAAATAAGGAAACGCTGCCTGGATTTTATTTGGGGGGGGGGGGGGGGGGGGGGGGGCAACCCACACTATATGTGTGTACCGGTATATAATATATGTATATATGATTTTATACAGTTAAAAAAACAGAGGTTTGATTGGGATGGGGGGGGGGGGGGGGGGGGGGGGGGGGGGGAGGGGACAAATAATTTTCAAAAATAGATATAATTTATAAAATGTAGATTTACATAGACAAAAATATTCGGTCTAGTTTAATATGTAATATTAGTGGTTATAACGACTGCTAGTTGAAAACGTCATAACAATGGCAGTAAATTTTGGACAGTCTCTTTGATATCGAACAAACTTTTAAAAGTTATTAGCTATTATTTTTACTTTTAGTTTAAGGATGCTTTTACTATACCGTTTCAGATATTATTTCACAAACAGTGTTTTGTGTTGAGCAAATTTTGCTGTTTCACGTCTGTGTTAACAACAGCTGGTGTGTGTTGTGGAATCGCTATTCAATAACGAAAGTTCGACTATATAGGTTATATTGGTGTGTTTACAGAGCTTGTTAACGCTGTTTTTACCATTTACCAATTTACCATATTGAGATGGCGATGAATCTCTCTCTTTACCTGGGTATTTTTCGTGTATTGTTTTTAATGGAGTATTTTATAATAAAACGATCTTTCACAAGTGTTTTGTTTTAATAATGTTGTTAAACCACTAGTCCAAGTTTCCAAGGTAGGCCCTACGTGGTTTTCTGTTTTGCGCAAAATGCATCTGGAATTACTACAAACGTCAGGGTGATGAGAAACACATTGGATTTTCGAAAATTAATAATTTAAGCCAGAACGGAGGCAGATCCAAGGGGGGGGGGGGGGGGGGGGGACCTAAATATATTCAAGAACTTCTTTTTTTATTTGGCTTTTTTAAAAAGAAAATTTCATTGGGTTGCCTTTTTTACGAGTTGGTCTATGAGCCCTATTTCCTTAGTCCCCTCCACTCCCTCCACCCACCCCAAACACATTTCCTATATCCGCCACTGAAGAAATGTTAAGTAATAAGTACTTTTTACGATAAAAAAAGGATATCACTGTTAAAATTACAGCGTCATATCCAGTGCAATTTCAAGGGTCAGTATAAATTCCCCTTAATTTGTTATATTTTTTTTTTTTTTTTTTTTTTGCAAGATTTTCACACATTCAGAATATTTTCTCGCGCATATAATCCCCGTTGTTTTTCTTAGAATGCTCGGACGGTAAAAATACACAACGAAAAACGTCCAAAACATTATGTTTAACCATGCCACGCTTAACCCAAAATTATCGCGAGCGCATTTAGCATGCTTCAAGCTGGGATCGGTATGGGCTAAGTCGCCAGACATTTTCGTGTGACAAGGTCGACTGTACACAGACTTGGCAACTGAGTAAACCGTAAACGTAATTGGATCCTCCAACGATCGTCCTCGGTAATGGTAGGCCACGAAGATCGGTTTATCCGAACAACAACCATCCGAAACCGGTTTCAACTTGAAACAGTTAATGTAGACTAGTCAATATATGGAAAATACCCCCTCAACCCCCAAAAAATTGCTACAAAAGGTTTTTCAATTGATTCTGTTAGGTTTTAGTGTACTTTTTAACATACTAAAAGTTTACCAAAATCGGAGCACCGGAAAAGTGTTTTTTTCAAGATGGCTTCCAATATGGCCGCCGAAACCTCCGAATGGCCATAAGTCTGTAACTATCAACACAATTTTGATGATCTTGGTGTCTATCCCTAGGTTTTCGGGGGCAAGGAACACATTGAGACCATAAAGAATGACACTGGAAATCCAATATGGCGTCCAACATGGCCGCCGGCACCTCCGCATCAAGGGAGCCAGCACCCTGGGCAGTCCTCAGTTGCATTCTTGCCTATGATCAATATGTACTCCGGAGACAAATCATGCATTCTGTCTACATTGGAATTTGTTTGCAACCTTGCGATGAAGCACAGGCTTCCCACTATTGTAACGTTTGACTTGTACTGGAAAGCTGCTGAAATAATCATTGACGCACCACAAAATAGTCATCTTAAAGGAATTGTTCTCTTGTTAGGGTGTTTCCATACTCTTATGAACTTGCTGGGGGCTATTGGAACAGTCATGGAGAGAACAGGTCTGAAAAACATCCTTGAGACTGTATATGGAGAGAATGCTGTTGTGCATATGATGTCAGGAAAAGCGGTCCAGAGGGCTATACGCGGCCATCTTCTCATTGACAAATGCCTGCACAGCCGCCTTTTATCAGAAATGGCCAAAGACGATCCTGAGATTGTGACACTTTTGGATCAAGCTGAGGAGTTGTACTCCTCCCTTCTTATCGGAGAGACGACGCTAGAAAGTGCTGCTCGTTCTGAGGTTTTGACCCAACTCGAGACAGAAATGGAGAAGAAGAAATCTGAACTTGTTCTGAACTCAAAGACTAGCCAGTTGTGGCTGAATTATCAGCGTATGGTTGAAATGGCAAGAATGTTGATCAAGGAGGATCGCATTGGGTCTTGGCTCATGCATTTGCAGGCTGTTTCAGATTGCTTGCCTGTGTTTGCCGCCGCTGGCCATTTTAATTACTTACGATCTGCTCATTATTATCTGCAAGAAATGAGCAACCTCGAGGATAAACACCCAGATGTTTATAGAAGGTTTCTTGACGGTTTCCACGTTGTTCGTCGGAGCAATCAATGCTGGGCAGGACTTAGTAGTGATCTCGTTATAGAACAAACACTGATGAGGTCTCTTAAGAGCACTAGTGGTCTAACTCGAGGCAGTGGGATGACCGAGGACCTCAGAAACCTTTGGACACTGTCCGCACCCGTCACCTCAGAATATAACTGTGCAATGCAGGACTTCACGGAACTAACCTACAGTACAAGTCCACAACACATGGACTCATCGGAAGCGCGCATCAAAAGAGATGCATCTGATCTTGAGAAAATTCAGCTAAAGCTTGCTGCCTGCTCACCGTTCACTTCTGATCCTACTCTGAGAAATATCGTCAACGGGATAGTGGCTGGGCCGGATGTGAATGTGCATGACTTCGAATCGGTTGGGAACAAGATCATTGAAGATATGATCGGAAAGTCGGCATTTACCTACAAATTCAAGCGGAAGGACCAAGCTAAAACCCTTGGGAATATCTCTGCTGTGAAGATTGCTCCTGATCGCACTATTGATCCTGCTCTTCTCTTCCAGCGTTTCCTTGTGGTGTCAAGGTCAGGAGATCTTTCCCTTGATGAGGTTTTGAGTTATGAACTAAGCCCCTTCCCTCCAGCCCTCTTTGAGACCGAGAACATTCTACGAAAAGCGGACAAACCTCAACTTGCTCAGGCAATTCGAGACCATGCTACAGACTTATCAAGTGAGGCGGTGATGAACTCTATTCCTGAAACAGATTGTTACGTGCTTGATGGTTGTTCTTTGCTCCATCGTTTACCGTGGAAGAAAGGTGACTCATATGGTGCAATAGCGGAGTCTTATGCAGACTTCACTCTAAGACATTACAGACAAGCGACAGTGGTGTTTGATGGCTATGATGAAGGTCCCTCTATAAAGGACAACATGCATCAGAGACGGGGAAAAAACACGCACCCCATTGTTAGTTTCACTGCAGAAACACTTTTCAGGCAAAAAGGAAGACTTCTTGTCTCGTGACAAAAACAAGGCAGATATAATTGCTCTCATCAGCACAGCACTGACTAAAAGAGGATGCCATGTCATTCAGTCACCAGGGGATGCGGACGTTGATATCGTTAAGGCCACTGTTGAACGCTCCCGTCATTGCACCACAACGTTGGTTGGCGAGGATACAGATTTGCTAATCCTGCTCCTACACTACTCCAGAACAGATAATGAGGTCATCTATTTCCGTTCTGACGCCAACAAGCAGTCAAAAGAACACAAAGTGTATAACATTACCCTGTTGAAAGAAACCTTAGGAGACGATGTTTGCAATGAGTTGCTCTTTATTCATGCCTACACGGGTTGTGATTCAACCTCAAGGATTTTTGACATCGGAAAAAAAGTTAGCTTTCCAGAAATTAGTGAAATCTTATCCTGTCATGAAGTCCTGTGCTAGTGCATTCACTCTTCAAAATAGATCTCAGGAGGACATATCAGAACTGGGCAAGGACCTGATGGTTGATCTCTTTGGCGGCAAGTCTAAGGATACACTATCATCACTGCGCCATATCATTTTCACTAAGAAAGTGGCAACTGCTAAAGCATTTGTCACCCCTGAAAGGCTTCCCCCAACTTCCCCTGCAACAACATTCCATAGCCTACGTGTGTACTACCAAATTATGGTGTGGATGGGCATGGCAAATGACATGAACCCCACAGATTGGGGATGGAGGGAGGAAAGCCATCAGTTGATTCCAGTCATGACGGAGAAGAACGCTGCTCCTGACGAACTTCTCAAAGTTATTCATTGTAACTGTTCAGCAGGATGCAAATCCTCCCGATAATCCCAACAACACTCAAGAGATTGATATTGAGGAGGAGGAGGATGACACTCAAAATTTAACACTCTAAAACTGATTCTGTGGACAAAAATGATTGCGTAATAGGTGATGGTATATGGTTAATGGTCATGAATTGAATTTCATAATGATGCAATAGCTCAGTGACATCCAAAGTGGTCTTAATGTGTACCTTGCCCCCGAAAACCTGGGGATAGACACAAAGATCATCAACTTTGAGTGAACAGTTGGCTATATGCGGAGGTGCCGGCGGCCATGTTGGACGCCATATTGGATTTCCAGTGTCATTCTTTATGGTCTCAATGTGTTCCTTGCCCCCGAAAACCTAGGGATAGACACCAAGATCATCAAAATTGAGTTGATAGTTACAGACTTATGGCCATTCGGAGGTTTTGGCGGCCATCTTTGACGCCATCTTGAAAAAAATACACTTTTCCGGTGCTCCGATTTTGGTAAACTTTTAGTATGTTAAAAAGTACACTAAAACCTAACAGAATCAATTGAAAAATCTTTTGTAGCAATTTTTTGGGGGTTAAACTGTATTTTGCCCTGACTAATGCCCATCAGTTGAACGTAGCTGGCGGCCTCGATGGTGTCGTGGTTAAGCCATCGGACTTTAGTCTGGTAGGTACTGGGTTCGCAGCCCAATACCGGCTCCCACCTAGAACGAGTTTTAATGACTCAATGGGTTGGTTTAAGACCACTACACTTTCTTTTTCACTCACTAACAACTAACCCACTGTCCTGGACAGACAGTCCAGATAGCAGAGTTGTGTGCCCCGGACATCGTGCTTTAACCTTAATTGGACCAAAGCACGAAAATAAGTTTAATGAATTGGTCTTAAAGAGGAAACCTGCTACATTTTTCCATTAACAGCAAGGCATCTTATATATGCACATCCCGCAGACAGGATAGCACATACCACGGCCTTTGATATACCAGTCGTGGTGCACTGGCTGGAACGATAAACAGCCCAATGGGCCCACCGACAATGATTAATAGATCAATGTGCTCTAGTTTTGTCGTTAAACAAAACAAACAAACGTTTAGTTAAAAAGGCTCTGTTAGTCGAAAACATCTTACAAGGGAAGGGTACTCTATTAACGTGCCCATATCCCGAAGGTTCAAGCACGCCCACCCTGGATTTAGCCTCTGACTGCGTCAGTGACCAATTCCGGGGCATAATATCTCACAGTGGTAGCAAACCCAGGTTGGTCCCTTTAAATACTCTTTGAAATGCTGAATGAACGCCTACGACTGATAATCTCTGGTGACGACCCCGTGCTAAGTCATGTTACTACGACCCTGTAGCGGGGTCAAACCACGAGTATGAGACCTGGGGTCGCCAGTAATCCTAGTGGTCCTTTCACGAACGTATCTGGAGCGCAGAATCGTTACACAGAGGTGTAAATAGAGATTTGTTATAAACCATTCAGTAGCCCATACAAACAGGCTTACTCCAGTCCTCTTGACACATACCATGTCCTTTGTATGTTGGTCTATAATAGACAACTGTTGGGCTGCCATTCTGAATTGAAGATGGCTGCCAATTTAAAGACATACTGTCACAGATTTAAGGACCTTATTGCTCTAATGGTGGATAATAAATGAAAATTACATCAATGTTTGGAAACCAAATCTGGCTATTGTCTCGCCTTAAATGAACCATGATGGAGTGAAATCCGCTTCAATCCTCTTGGCAATATTAATTTTGAATTATGGACCATTAACATAACAAATATTTTTATAAAATATCATTACAAGATGGGGTATGATGGTTACGTAGGTACGTTTAGGGACAAATCAAATACATATTTGTAAGATAATACTTTAAAAAATAAAAATAATCTAACCACTATCCACAATCAATCCCGCCACCACAATTGCAAAGAAACACACCCGCACCATCCACCAGAGAAAAAACTCCACACACACACACACACACACACACACACACACACACACCGAAAAACAACAAACACAAACAACAAGAAAACAATCCACAAAAATAAAAAAATAAAAATAAAATACAGTACAAAACAAAACAAAAAACACACAGAAAAACAACATCTTGATGAAATGCATATCGTGGATATAATAAGCATATAAACATAATATAAGACGGTAATTTTTGACAGCACTATTTAGAACGGAAATAAACCTACTGGGACCAAATATGGCAGCGAGCAACGCTGACGTTCGTCATTTGATTGGTTCCCCGGGCCGTGTTCAACCAGACCGAAAAAACCCACCTCCGCTAGACTGGTGGTGTATGCGCTTCACGTTGAACCAAATGTCCACGTCGGGAACCAACGTTCGCTGGCTGAACTTGTTTCTGATGTGGTCCTTCAGTTTAACGCAAAGCGCATAAACCAGTCTTGCACATTTTATTTTAAAAAAAATTAAATAGTTGACGGGTCTTATGGTAGTATGGTAATGTTCATCCGTACGTTTTCTTTCTTTTCCTGGACATATTTTCCATACTAAAAACCTCACAAACACGAAAAACTTGGGATGGGTTTGTGTCACACACTATTTCTAGATCACAGTGATCCACTTCGTACGGTTTACTACACATTAACCTTAAAGTTACAGTCTCTGGTTACCATATTATAACATCATGTACAAATATGAAACACAAGTTCAAATGCACTTTTAAAAAACTCGTGTGTGTTCACTATGAACGGAGATCGTCAAAAGTATACGCTCGATTCGTCGCCTGTGTCGCATTGCAGGACAAAGCACAAACGACAGCCTGTTGTCAGTTTCAGTTAACACGTGCGCTTGTGGATTTGAAATTGTAGGGTTCGTCTCAAAAAATGAAATGAGAAATCTTGCGCTGTACGTAGAACCTTCGTTTAAGGATAAGCCTACGGTACTAGTCTTTCGTTAAAACCGGTTTGATCTTGACAACGTGTTATCGACAATCGGACCTTCCTATTTCAGAATTAATATTTTACAAAGTGTTAGTAGAACTTTCAAAGTTTAGTTTGTATACTAGTAACACATTGATCATGTTTATATTTTTAAAATAAAATATACTAACGTAGACAATGAACGTTTTCATTTCTTAATTTTATGTGTGTTAAAATCGACAAATTCAAATAAATATTCTGTCGTTTGGAAAGGGTAAAGTTAGTTAGTTAGAGCATATTGATTTAAGAGGAAACAGGTGCATGTGCAAGGGGAGGGTATTGGGGGTCGAAACCTTTACCTGCCCAAGCTAAAGAACAATTGAAATATATTTTCTGCAATCTAATTAAAATTAGCTCCACAATTACATGTGGATCTAACACCAGCCAGTTGGAGCTCATGTCCACCAATCAAAACCTTACTTGCAGAATCCTGCCAGTGATTTAAAAATAATTTGAAAACATTCCGAATTATCCTGAGGGTATACATGTTACGAATGTCTTAAAACATGTTTTATTTTATAAAATAAATAATTTGTAATGTAAAACTGAAGACTAATGTTGTTTTTTTTATTGTTTTTTTTATAAATAAATAATTTTTAATGTAAAATTGAAGACTGATAACCCACCCCGTACGTATTGGTATGGTTCGCTGTACTGCGGCCACTAAAATAGACTCGCCTGATATTTTTAGAATTTGTATGCTCCCAAATAACGTTATAAAAGGCGAAGTGTGATTGGTCAATATTTAAATTATTATTTACAGACGAAATGTTACCTGGACATTGGGGACTACGCAGTTTTTTGTGTGGTTTTTTTTTTTTTTTTTTTTTTTCTTTTTTCTTTCTTTCTCACTAAGACAGGATCGAAGTCGCAGTAACCCTATTGGCTAATTAACCAGCCAGTCAACATCGTTAGATAATCAACCAAGATAGGACACCACTAATTATCGCCTATTTTTTTGCAACACTCTCATTGGTCCAATCCAGCCAATCACGGATCAAGAACCCCACTACACCTAACTGTAAATAAACTGCACGAATTTGTCTTTGCACCCGCACCATGTTTTTGTTGTTGTTTTTTTCATTACTGATGCATTCCATCCTAGCTAACTAAGGTAAGTCAACTAGGGTTCCAGAAGCAAAGACATGCAGGAAAACCGATACCCAACTATCCAGATAGCCTGAAGACAAACCAAGTAAGCCTACTAAAATCCTATATTTAGGGGGCGGGAATCAAAATTCTTCAAACTAAGTACCTAGATCGGTGCATATATGTATACAATTGCTACTTGCCACCGTTAGTTTCGTTTTATTGCATTGGTAATAAAGTTAAGTATGCCAAGCACTAGGCTTTTAAACCAATACCTACACTATAAGGGTTTAACCTTTCAAATTAGATAGCTAGGCTAGTTTAACTCCCCCTCCGTCATTGTATTCAATGCTATACAAGGACGGAGGGGGATGGGTGGTCATGAATGACCGTTGAACTCACTAGAATAGGCCTTTTTACCCATTTCCGATTGTTCTGACCGCTTTTCTGGTTTTGAGTTGAACTGTCGACTGCCTTCTTTGCGGTCATATTATTTGTTTTTGGGAAACCCAATGTAAGGCCATCAATTCCTATATAAACTTTCCCATGCTAGCACGGGTTACACAAAGCGAATGGAGTAACACAACAGAAACAAATTGTGGCTTAGGAATAGAGTGTCTTTTCCAACAAGACAAAGGAAAGCACTTCTAGTAGGCACGTGTGCACGTCAAAACAGCCTCCTGCTCAAGCAAAGTTTTTCTTCTTGTTTTCTCAAAATATTGCGCGTGAGAGCATGACTCGATTCTTTTTATAAACTTCGGTCGCCAGTCTAGATCCCCCCCCCCCCCCCCCCCCCGCTAGAATTCCTACACATACGCATGTCCAGAATAAACGGGTATTTGTTTCTTTTATCTTCTTGTTTTTTCGTTGAGAGCATTCGACCCTTCGACCCAAACATCCCAGGCGAGAGCTCTACCGACCGACCTGCAGACATTTCTAAATTAAACGGGGTGGAGTGCAATGAATGACGAACTACATTCATTTTCTGACGAACAGTATTAGTACCAAACAGCTTTATAGGATTCCAAACAAATCATAAAGCAATTTTGTTTTTACGAACATTACAACTAATATTATTGTGAGTAGAGTGATGGACATACATGGCGAAAAGGGTACAGGCCAGCTTATTTTGCTTTAATATCTCCATCGTTTTTGCCCTAATTCGAAGATTTGCTCCAGCACTGGGTGAGGTGGGGTGGGATGAGGTGGGGGTGTCTCTTATGTTTATATTGTTTTATGTCGGTTGTTACGGTGTAGTTAATAATTTGATTAACGCAGTGTTCAAAGGACCACGTGCTTACCTGCAAAAAAACGTTATCATAGCGCTATCAAACGTTACACAGGGGAATTAATATGCCAAATTTTGCGTTACGTAATTGCTAAATGACCTCAACATCAACCTAATTTAAATCAGTTCTTTCTTTCAATTCACCTTAGAAATCCTATTTGTAGATGAGATATAAGCCATTTTGCATCAGGTTATTTCACTTGCGTTCAGCCTAAGGCTTGTTTAGCTACTTGCATATTTTGGCTAATGGTGTTTTGATTGGACGAATAAAATGTGCAATTGACACGTGCTACCGTTCACTTTGGTTTCGTTAAATCTAACGAAGACGTTTGTAAAAGTTTTAAAATAAAGGCGTAGGGGCGAATTGCTTGGTTTGCTAGTGTTTTATTTAGAATTTTGTTTGTTTAACCAATCAAAATAAGACAATCTTGTATTTGGTATACAATTACCAGTCGTGAAGCATACGCTGAAAGTTGAAACAATCCAAAAATCCTTTTAGGGAACTACATTCTTTGAGTCATCGCATTTCAGCTGGACGCTCCATCCACTGAAATATAATTATGATGCATCAATCTCCCTGAACAAAATGAATGAATAGTATTAATTAAAATATTAGATCAAACTTCATTTGAGTCATCTTCACAAGTCACGGATCCTATTCCTTACGGACTCCATTCGTGTTTACGGAGTAACCTCACGGTCTTTAACCTCTGGTTACGAAGATGCATTTAGTCGGCAAAAGGTGGTTGTCAGGACAACATTAGTTAGTATGCTACTGTGATAACGTCATAATAGACTGATTCAGACGTTGCAGGACTGTCGCAATAACACAGCTTTGGCTATGCCGTTCCAGACAACCCAAACCTTAGTCCATCTTCTACAAAGGAGCCATCACATTAAGTCGGCAACAGACTGATGATATTGTATGAGGAAGGAAGGAAGGAAATGTTTTATTTAACGACGCACTCAGCACATTTTATATATGAGAATGGAGCCTATGGCACATCGCGACTTTAGGTGGCGCTGCATCACCAAGCTAAAGCTGAGCTCAATCATGTCTACTAGTAATAATATACCAAATGAAATGAATGAATGGATGGATGGATGAATGAATGAATGAATGAATGGATGGATGGATGAATGAATGAAAGAATGAATGTTTTACTACACCCCAGCAAAAAAACAAGACAAAACACATTGGTGTCAAACGTAAGCATATGAATATCATTTTACTAACTAGATACAAAGTTCAATGACACCACTAGAGCACATTGATTTATTATTCATCAGCTGTTTGTAATTTTTTATTCGTCTCAGAGGAAACCTGCTACATTTTTTCCTTTTTCCATTAGTAGCAAGAGATCTTTTATATGCACTCTCTAAAACCAAATGTTTGACATCCAATAAACGATAATTAAGAAATCAATATGCTCTAGTGGTGTCGTTAAGCAAAACAAACTTTTCCTTTCCAACAGACAGGATAGCACACACTAAGACCTTTGATATACCAGTCGTGGTAAACTGAATGGGACGAGGAAAACCCCAGTTATAGAAAAAGTCCACAGAAAAGGTTCTATCCTCGTGCGAGCGCTCTACAGGTAGTACTAAACCAAATAACTTCCGGCTGGGTCAAAGTCGGAGGCGTACTCATCTTTTGATAGAGAAGTTAATATCACAAGTCCTGTGATTGGTGATAAAATTTAATGTCAGTGTGTTGATTGTGAAAAAAACAGTTTTATCTGGGCAAAAAATGTATGCAGTACCACTGTGCCAAGTAGCTTTGTGTTTGTAACATGTATGGGGTACCTGTAAATAAAAGTACTCAAATTTTGTGCGGAACTAGGGTAGTCATAGACGCTACCCGTTATCTCTGAAATGAGCAGGTTGACACCCCCCCCCCCCCCCCCCAATGTTTTCTAATTCACTTTAAGGGTGAGGGGTGGTAGTATTTATATCCGTGGTGTTTATGTCGATAGATACTCTGCAGGTAGGAGTTTTATCCACATATATTACTATTGTCGTCTATGGGTTTTGATTTGGTAGTATACACCCTACAGACTGAGTGAGATCCCACCGCCTTGTCAGATGGATACATGTCCCACTGGACACAGGCTCATCTTGGGAAAAACAGATATCGATGTTGTGCCCACAACAGGTGTGACTGGACAGTATCGTGATAGAAACATCTTGAAAATTACCTACACCCACAGAGCCGTCGGAGATTGGTGGTACCCATCGCTACAACCCCCCCTACCCATGCAAAAATAGAATGCATCTATTAGTATACATCTACGATTAAAAAACATTCAAGTAGAATCCTAAAACATCAATGTACTTTATTTCAATAATATCAGTTGAATGAGATATACCTACGGCATGCTACACTCTTAAAGGGACTATTCTGAGTGTTCAGCTCTAGCAAGACTTCTGGCTGTTTTCATTCTTTTTCCTATTTGTTTAACTTTAAAACGCTATCTTATTTTAACATATTTAAAATATAAAGCATGTTTTAATAATTTAAAAATATTTCATAAACTTTTTAAAATGGCTACAAACTCAGGATAGTCCCTTTAAATTATTTATGGTTTCCATGTAGTAAGTTTAGAGTTTGCGTATACTCAGAGCAGGCCCGTAGGCCCAAAATATTTACTTTTTTTTCCTACATATGATTCATATGGACCTGTAGCCAGCCAGCCACACAGTCAATCGATCTCACCCAACGATTGGCTCAAGAGCTGATTACACGGACAGTGGTCAAGTGTTCGTTGCATAGTTCCCTAGAGCGAATTTTTGGCGGCTTTAATCTAAAGTTTTAAGTACACCCAACTCTTTCGGCGTGATAATTATATTGCCTATTCGTATTAGCATGCGTAAACTGCAGATAGCATCACAGGCTCTGGGCTTGTTCACTTTCTACGGCCCTGGTCATTTGGTTCAAACATTTGCAGGGGCGGTCATGGATAGGTTTTTTTTAACCTACCTAAAATATATATCACATATTGCTCTGTTACTTTTTATTTTATTACTTTTTATTTATATATAAATAGCATATGTGAAATTATTATCAGTCCGTAATATTTGTGATCCAGTCTTTAATTATTTAAATTTAAACATAAAGTGTGATCCCCTACCTTTAAGCCACCGGTATTTGCCACCCTGGATCTGCCCCTGACAATTTGTGAATTTGCTCAAAATGGTGTACCGACAGTTGTCTTCAGTTGCTTCATGTAATCTCGGTGCAGGTATGTACGTTCATATTGTTAGTCTATGATTATTTGACATTTTAAATTAAAAATTGTTTAAATGTTTTAACAATAATTAATCTTAAGTCTCTTAAGTATCACAGTTAATATATGACCTATGTAAGTTTATCTGCAAAAGCCAATTCATGACCACCACCATCCCCACACCCCACCACAATATGTTGTTTTTAATTGGCATCTTTCTTAATTTTTAATAAGACATTTTAATACCTCTCCAAGTATACACATGATTTCAGACTACGCACACACACACACATACAAACATACACACGCACACGCACACACACATACATACATACATACATACATGCATCAGTATATATATATATATATATATATATTATATATATATATATATATATATATGCCTCAATAGCTCAGAGCGCATCGTGGTTAGTTTGGCAATTTGCGGGCGATTCGGTGTCATAGGTTCGAGTCCCAGCAACGGCATGGGACAGTTTGTGAGGCCAGAAAGGATTTAATTATCCCCTGCACCAGTGCGTTAATATCTATGTACGTAACAGTCAACCTCGACATGCATACAATATATAGATATCATACATCAATACATACATACATAACCTGTACACATACTTGTATATACACACACTTTTCCACATGCACACACACACCACAACACATAGAGAGAGAGAGAGAGAGAGAGAGAGAGAGAGAGAGAGAGAGAGAGAGAGAGAGAGAGAGAGAGAGAGAGAGAGAGAGAGAGAGAGAGAGGAACGCTTGCGAGCTGCATCAAAGAGCCCACCGGTTTACCTAATTCCTGGTTGGATCCCTCACTTCAACATACATGTATTGAGTTATTCATAAAAAAAACCCCGTATGTAACCACATTGGATATTTTACACAGTCTCCCCCTGCAATTTCTGTTTCAGAAATCAATTTTATATATAAAAAGGCTGTGAAATTTAAAATTTTAACCTTTATTCTTCCAGCAAGAGTTTTTTTTATTATATTTATCACTTACAATGTAATATAATGTAATGAGTGTGCTATTTTTACCGATGCAGTGATAGTTATAAATTACCTCGGCACCTTTTTCCTTTTCAAACAAGCTACAAACAATTCATTGGAACCTTGCAATATATGAGGGTTTTTTCAGATACACTTCAGATTTTAGCGCAAAAAAATTATGGAAAAAACCCTAAAATGAAATGTCAATCACATTTAAGCAGTGTATGAGGAGGAAACAATTTGACTGTTTGTGGATGTGTTGAGGCCAATCCAGGTCCAACCAGCATGAAGCCATTTCCCGATGCTTTCTATGATAGTGAAACATCACAAACTGACACATGTCGAATGCGAAAATGTGTGACCTGTCCTGATTTCAAGCAAATCAGCTGCCAGAAATGGCGTTCTATTATAGGAAGAAACTCCAAAATTTTGCATTTGCCAGACAATCAAGATGCACTATGTGCAATCAGAAGACTCTTTCCCATATACAGCTTACATGTTTTGCTATTCCAACATCAGTCTGTCCATCTTGTCTCAGAAATGTGGTCAATCCAGACTCCAAACATAACTTCTTTGACAAACAGAAGTCCCAGATTAAAGAACAGCTAGAAAGAGCATTATATATTCGAAAAACCAGGTCTGAACAAAAAGATCCAAATTTAATTCACAGTCCTTCAGACATTATCAAGAAGAAAGATGCACCTTCATTAAACATCAACAAACTAATATCTCCACATCGAAGGAAATGCACTGTGATAAAAATAAAATCAGCAAGTATTAATCATGATGATCCATTTGCAATGCTTCTGCGATGAGGTCCACAGGAAGAGAAAGAAAGAAAGAAATGTTTTATTTAACGACGCACTCAACACATTTTTATTTACGGTTATATGGCGTCAGACATATTATGGTTAAGGACCATTACATGGGCTACTCTTTCCGATTAGCAGCAAGGGATCTTTTATTTGTGCTTCCCACAGGCAGGATAGCACAAACCATGGCCTTTGTTGAACCAGTTATGGATCACTGGTCGGTGCAAGTGGTTTACACCTACCCATCGAGCCTTGCGGAGCACTCACTCAGGGTTTGGAATCGGTATCTGGATTAAAAAACCCATGCCTCGACTGGGATCCGAACCCATTAGCTACCAGCTTGTAGTCCGATGGCTTAACCACTGCGCCACCGAGGCCGGTCCCACAGGAAGAGGTTTAGCCCGTGGTTTGGAATCACTTGGTCTTGAAAACGACGACTTCAGCTCATGAGCGGATTCGGAAATAAGTGAAATGAGTTCAAATGATGAATCAAATTGTTCCTATGATCAATAATAAATTTATTTTCATTCATTAACCTTTCTTTTACATTATATGTCTTATGAAATGCTATACCTCAAGTACATTTTTTATTTTTTGCTAAAAATCAGTGACATGTGTTGGTAGATTAATGAGAAAAAGAGATAAATTAATTAAACAACTTCAAATGGAAGTAACAAAAACTTGCCAGAAATGTAAACAATAACATTTTAAATTGCATAGTATTTTAACATTTAGCATCGATATCTAAAAAGAAAACTGCAGGGGGAAACCATCTGAAATATCCAATGTGTAACGTGGTATGTTATCATATGATGATTTAATTTTTATTTTGATGTAGTAAAGTTTACATTTAAAATGGTGCATGATACAATGACACATGATATAACGCATGTGAAGTCAGAAAATGTTATACCGTTGAGACACTCATCTGATCCACATCTACTGTGCGTACAAAACACGATGGTCGATCAGCCTGTTTTCTACACTTATTCCATATATAGCTTTAGTGTTTTTGACGCAGTATGACATACTTTTTTTATGCACCAAGACTGGTGTATCAAAGGTCGTGGTATGTGCTATCCTGCCTGTGGGATGGTGCATATAAAAGATCCCTTGTTTCTAATAGAAAAATGTAGCGGGTTACCTCTCTGAGACTATATGTCAAAATTACCAAATGTGTGACATCCAATAACCGATTAATAAATCAATGTGCTCTAGTGGTGTCGTTAAACAAAACTAAATTGACACTTCTATACTTCTTTGAGATATCTCCCGTCCCCAAACATTAAACAAATTTCTTTTTAAGTTGTTCTGCTCTGAACATGTTCGTTCTTTGAAATACCCCATATTGAATAGTTCTCAAGGTTTCAGTCGTGAGTGTTAAAAAGGAAATCTCTCCACAAAAGAAATAATCCCAAATACACCCCCCCCCCCCCCCCCCCCCCCCCCCTAGAAGAATTCGGGAGCACCATTACGGACTGTGATAGAAGAGAATGGTGGTCCAATCGACCCTCGGATTTTTGTATGTACAATTGTTGTTGAATAGCTTTTCATGTAACTCTTTTTTCTATTAAATTGTATATTATATAGAATTTTAACAGTTTGGTACGACATTTTATCAACAGACAACATAATGTGATAATGTGCAAATTTTCAATGCGCTTTGTTGCAGGTTGCACACCCTCATTATTACTCCATGCACGTCAATACAATTTCAATGTCAGAATTATGCAAGTCAATACAATTTCAAATGTCAGAATTATGCAAGTCAGTACAATTTCAATGTCAGAATTATGCTGAGAATGTATTCTGAGAAAAATACAATATCCAGAGGGTCTTACGACTACAAATTTTAGGGAGTACTCTCCTTTAATAACTACCGTGACCCCCCCCCCCCCCCCCTCCTCCCAAAAAACAACAACAACACTTAGGTCAACCACGAACATTTTTTGTTAGCTATGCTTATGCCAAAAACACAGCCTCATGTTGCTGTTATACATGTAGCAGTATACCAGTTGCACATTTGTTATCAGTTAGTACTGACTAAAACAAGCAACTTCAAACCATTGGCTTATTTAAATATATACTACAGAGACCAACCCAGTGCCGGATTTATAAGGGGGCAATTGCCCCGGGCGCCCCTGATATTAAAATCACCAGGATGACCAAAAACACTCCGAATGTATAAAAATGGATAAGCTAAACAATAAAATCTAAGTAAAGTATGATGTCAGTTATCAAAAACGGCTCTAATAGTCAAAACTATGCCTTAGTGTTTAAAAACTAGGTTAAGCAGTGAACTGTTGTGTCGGGTTGTAGCTCAGCGGTAGAATGGGCGTTGGGACTCAAATACACTGGGTGCGTTGCGTGCGTGCGTGCGGTGATTCTACTCAAATTAAAATACACTTTCCAATGAAGTAATGAATGAGTTAATGAATTATTGAATGTTTAACAACATACCAGCACTAAACATACATTGACTGTTTGATTTGGTTTGGTTTCTTTAACGACACTACTAGAGCACATTGATTCTTTAATCATCGGCTATTGGATGGACTCACAGGCCAGATTTGTTGCCTCTCTCTGTTATGGAGTGGACAGGACTGCAGGAAATCCTGTGGTGTTTGGTCATCTTTTCCACAATCACAGAGAGCAGAAATGATTCCACCACATTTACAATGAAAGTATTTATACCTTGATGCTAGTGAAGTGCTTCATTCAGTCTACATGAGCTCCATGGTCGATTGTCCTTGGTGGACGCGTTTGGTTTTTCCCGTCCTATACGACTGGTATATCACACGCCGTGGTAGGTGCTTTTCCGACTAAGGAAAAACAAATCAGCCACCAAATGCTTTTCTCATTTGATGTCCCTTTTTCGAATATTTTGATGTCTTAACTTCACACCACAGTCCTTGTAGGCTTATAGCCTCAACTACAAGACAAACGTTTGTCTCTCACGCCCATTGTTTTAGGGTAGCATTCCTGGAGAAAATTTGAGAAAGCTGTTCACTCTTGGAGCGAGATTTAGATATTTAAAGGGATATACCCTAGTTTTTAAGCACTAAGGCTTATTTGTTTTTACTATTAAAGCCGTTTTTGATAACTGAAATCATACTTTACTTAGATTTTATTGTTTAGATTATCCATTTCCGTACATTCGAAGTGTTTTTGGTCATTCTGGTGTTTTCAATATCATAAAATGCAATTCTCATATTTTTAAAAACACACGTGCGTCTGCGAGGTAACAGTTATGGAGTCGAGTTTTAGTCGATTTTTAAAGTGTATTTCACCATTTCAAAGTCACAAACTCATGTTTCACTCAATTGTAACTTTATCCAAATGTATTACAGGTTTATAGATTAACTAAACTGTGTTAATTTTGATGAGCTGAAACTAGGTTCTGTCCCTTTAATAGAACGTACGATCACCTGAGGAGCGATGGGTCGCAGGATCGATCGCCCTCAATGGACCCTAGTTTTTATCCCGTCCCAACCAATGTTCGAGGTGTGCTAATCTATCTATGGCAAATATATAAAATATCCCTTGCTGCTTTATCATTAAGAATATCCAATGTGGCGGCATCGGCCCAAATGTCGAAAGAATCATAATATATTAAACATAAAATAGGAAAGAAATGTTTTATTTAATGACGCACTCAACACATTTTATTTACGGTTATATGGCGTCAGACATATGGTTAAGGACCACACAAATATAGAGACAGGAAACCCGCTGACGCCACTTCATGGGCTACTCTTTT
The DNA here is from genome assembly GCF_016097555.1 of Gigantopelta aegis. Lineage (NCBI taxonomy): Eukaryota > Metazoa > Mollusca > Gastropoda > Neomphalida > Peltospiridae > Gigantopelta > Gigantopelta aegis. Next base: position 36,710,314 of record NC_054701.1, on the reverse strand, counting down.
CGATTAGCAGCAAGGGATCTTTTATATGCACCATCCCACAGACAGGATAACACATACCACGGCCTTTGATATACCAGTCGTGGTGCACTGGCTGGAGCGAGGAATAGCCCAATGGGTCCACCGACGGGGATCGATCCCTGACAGACCGCGCACCAAGCGAGCGCTTTACCACTGGGTTACGTCCCGCCCCACATAAAATAAAATAGTGTTTTTACAAAATATAATATTCTTTTCCTTTATAGAGCGCTGTTTGAAATACCGGTATTTTCTATTATTCAGGACACTCTTTCACAGAAATATGAGATTATATCGTCTGTAAGCCCAACGTTTCCCTCTGAATGTTCTTTGTTGTAGCCAGTTGTTCTGTTTTATACTGTCATAGGCTGGACATCTTTGCAGTATATGTTTTGCGGTTTTGTTTCCATAAGGCTTGCAGAGGGGCAGGATGTAGTCCGCTGGCAAAGAGCTCATTTGATGCACGGTCGGTCTGGGATCGATCCCCGTCGGTGGGCCCATTGGACTAGTTCTTGTTCCAGCCAGTGCACCACGACTGGTATATCAAAGGTCATGGTATGTGCTACCCTGTCTGTGGGATACTACATATAAAAGATCACTTGCTACTAATCGAAAAATGCACCGGGTTTCCTCTCTACAACTATTTGTCAAAATTGCCAATTTAATGTTTGACACCCAATGGCCGATGATTAATAAATCAATGTGCTCTAGTGGTGTTGTAAAACCCCCCAAAACAAACGTTAACTTTCTTCTTGCAGAAATCTGACATGATGGTTCCAGAGCATGTCCGTGTGTTTGCAGTATTTACGTTTTGCTGGCAGAATGCTGTTCTACAGAACATTCGTATGTTGATATGTATAATTTTAATCCAACTGTCAGTTGTTAAAAATAATTTAAATGACATCTATCTATCTATCTATCTATCTATATATCCATATATAAATCTATCTATCTATCCATCCATCTATCTATAAATCAATCTATCCATCTATCTATAAATCAATCAATCAATCAATCAATCAATCAATCAATCAATCAATCAATCAATCAATCAATCCATCCATCCATCCATCCATCCATCCATTCATCCATCCATCCATCCATCCATCACTGTCTTATTGTTTGTTTCAGATTGTGGGGGCCTTGCCGACATCACGTTTCTGATCGACGACTCGGACAGCACCAAACGTCCCGTCCCGGGTAACATGACGGTCGTCCAGTACGCTCCCGGTGTCGTGGATTTCATTCAGACCTTTATTGACAACACCGACTTAGGAAACGTCCGCATTTCGCTTCTCCTTTTCAGCGACACGGCTCGCATTTTAACCGGATTCACCGACAACTCGGCAGTATTGAGCAACGCACTGAGCTCGTTTATTCCCGAATTTCAGGGAACTCACACTGCAGAAGGAATTCAGCTCATTGCTCAACAGTTTTCAAATTTAGGTCGTGTTGGGGTTTTACGTTCAGCCATAATACTGCTTGATGGCTCATCTCAGGTAAAATAGTCTCAAATTCTTCATTTGAAGATTCTTAGAATGGTGGTAGTGGTGGTGGTAGTAGTAGTAGTGGAGGAGTGTATTTATTTATTTATTTATCGCCAATAAGGACAACATCTATGTTTTCCAGACGAAGTTTTATATAAAAAGAGAGGATACTCAAAAACAGGATTGTTCAAGAAAACGAAAACATGCAAAAACCCGTACTTGAATTTAAAACGAAATAAAGTTAATGAACACGTTCAATTAATATACTGGCGTGATTGTTCTTTCTTCTTTCTCCTAAAATGTAAAATGTCCTTTGAACAGTTGTGTACTATAAACACACAGATTACATGCATGTGTCACGACTTTCTTTGTCAGAATATTGTATGGCACAGTCTGACATAGCAAACACAAATAAAGATGTTGACTTAATTGTCCTTCCTTTTCCCCATTGAAAGTAATAACAGTAACTAGAAACTAGAACACAATCGCACAATATAAATAATCTTGTAAGAAACAATAGAAACTTAAGTCATCTCCCATTCTCTAGATTTTTGCCATTCTGGTACAACTTTTATGCGAGTAGATTTTTGAGTTGGAATAGAATCCACCACGGTTTCACAAGTATTGTGTGCGTCGACTTCACGAAACTCAGTACTGTGATCTAAATGAATGTTGTCAAGGCATGGTTCGTCTGTAAATTCACCAAGTAGATCAGGAGACTCCATGCAGCCAAGGTGACCACTTGAGTCAGTGACGTTGTCTCGCTTACTAAGACCCCTGATAGGTCCCGTGGGTGAGGTAGCTAGGGTAGTCGGTACAACTGGGTAGCAATTGGACCGGTGTACATCATAAGTCTTAGAACGGAATTGTGACTTAGAGAACTTTCTCACTTGGCAGTGGTCATCGGAGAGAGCTGTAATCATATATTTGTCTCTAGCTCGAGTCTTGTCCCGGTCTCCTTTAAGAAAGACCAAGTCGCCTATCTGGAGCTGACTGCTGGTTATTTTAGGGTTTCCATGTGCTTTCAATTTGCTACTGTATGGATGATTTTTTAGTCTTAACAGGTGTTGTTGCAGAATGACCTGTCTGTCTGAAATTGGTAATTGTTCACCTGTTAACTGATCACGCTGGGTAAATACCTCCCGTGCTGAAAGTCCAAATTTCTGAATCCTGGTGTTTATGTTGGCTGTTGCTAGAGCCAGTGTAACTTTGGACAGCTGTCCGCCCTCAGGGGATAAATGCAAACACTCTAAGCCAAGTTCTTCTATGGCTCGTTCTGCTACAGGGTTCTTGTTTGGATTCTTTGGTGATCCGACTTCCACGGTTATACCATACTGGCTTAAAACTGGGTCCTTGGCAAGGGAGACAAAGCCTGGAGCTGGGTCAGCTCTGATAGTTGTACCACCGTCACCTGAGTGGCGAAAGTCTGCACATAATGTGAGGATGGCTTCTCGGAGGTGATCATGCTTCTCACTCTCAAAGAAGCATGTGAGGGTGAATGATGACACAGTCTCTCGAAGCACAACAATTAACTGTCTGTAGCGCTTCATTACGTCTGCGGCAAAAGAGACACCAATAGTTGCTGATGGAGCTGTTGTTGACTGTGGGTAAAGCTGGGATGGTATAGATTTCAGCGAAGTACAATGGTGACATGATGAGATGACTGAATGAAGAGCTTTGTCCAAGTCTAAGGCAAAGAAATACCGTGTAAAGACTTGCTTCATTTGATACAGTGAGGGATGATCAAATCGAATATGCATTGAAGTTAACAATCCATCCAACACAGATCGTGGAACCACAATACGCTCCCGGGTTGGCTGGAAAGGTTGTTCTGCAAAAACTACAAGTAAACCATCATTCGCAATGTTTACACCCTTCAGGTATCTCTTTACATCTGGTATGTTAGTAACTTTCTTTGAAGGGCGATTGCCTTGAGATAAGTGGGAGTGTGTCCGTCTCGGATCTGGACATTCTTGCTGAGTGGCTTGCCATGCAGCACGGCTAGTGAAAGGCATTCTTGTAGCACCTTCAATGACATCCTTGACAGACAGGCTGCGGATAACAGAGTCGGCTGTTTCTTGAATGAACTTACACACCTGACAACTGTGGTCAGAGCACTCAGTTGGGTGTCGACTGCAGAAATCAGATGGGATATTGGCTGCACCTGATATGTGTGTCACAGCAACATGGTAACGACTGACAATAGACAGAAATGTGGTAACCCGTGAACTCGCAGAAAATGCACCACAGCACAGTTTGTTATATGCTTGAACACAAGGACGTCTGTCATTCAGGATCCGAGTTTGATTAGATGAGGCTGTGATGAATGGAGAGAAATGTTTTACTGCAGCTGCTATAGCGAGGGCTTCAACTTCACATGGCAGCCAAGTTACCTGATGCTTCTTGAGTTTTGCACTGAAGAAGCCAGCCAGTAAGGATTTTCCGTCTCTGTAGACATATAATGTGGCTGCCAATCCACAGGTTTTCACAGATGCATCTGTGACTATCCATAAACAATCATTTGGTCTCGGAATTGTTATGGTCTTGTTGTCAGACAGGCTAGACTGAACCTTTAAGAATGATTCTGTTAAGTCATCTGTCCAAAGTATTTTATCTTTGGATTGTTTACCAGCTGTCGCTTTGTCTAACGGATGCAGTAAGTCTGCGTAGCCTGGGAGAACACGGCTGAGGGCCTTGCATGCACCGACGAAGGAACGTAATCCCTGTACTGTTGGCGGAGCTGATACTGCTGATAATGCAGCAATTTTGTGTGGGCTTGCATTCAAGGTGCCTTTGGACCAAATCCATCCGAGAATGTTAGTAGTCTTGGGGCAGATTATAGTTTTGGATGCTGTTAGTCTGAGGTTGTTACATTTTAATGCGGCTTGCACAAGGCTCCAGTTTGTTAAGGTTTCTTCGAGAGTGTTTCCACCACAGAAAAGATCATCTGCCAATTTGGCAACACATCCGCGTTGAATCAGGTCGCCAAACACCCTGGGCATCAGTTCCTCAAGATAGGTTTCCGAGCCGGGCATACCCATGGTGCAGCGGGTGTATACTCTGATACCTTTGAATGGGGTAGATACTCCACAAAAATTAATGGAATTATGGGATAGTGGAATTTGGTAAAATGCTTTTAGCAGATCTGTTTTGATGATATATTTCTACTTGGTCATTTGTGGTGTTGAGCACTCTTATAGTATGCCCAACAGAATGTACTTCTTGAACTGGTGGCCATGCTCTCTCCAATTTGCTGTTAATATTACTGGGACTGTCAAACCGGGGCTCTAAAGCCCACTTGGAATCAGTGTCCGCAGTCAAAGGTGTGGTAAGTTCAATGAATTCTCCTGGTAAGATGGCGGTTAGTCGTGAGGGTCGACTAAGTAGGAATGCCTGGTGTCACGGGGATTCTATAATTCCCGTAACTGAATAAAACACGATTATCAAAAGTATCTCTCCTAACTGTATATCTATTAGATCTCTCTGTAACAGGCTGTTAAACCCTAGTATGGCTCGTCTCTAGGTATGATCAGAGATACGATCTTATATAAGTATATATTATTATAGCCCGTTTAGCTCACTAGAAACACAACAAAACACAATACACTTTGGAATCTGTATTATCCTACGCTGACAAATGTACAGCCGTAGTAGTAAATTAATAACAGCAATAATAACAACCCAGAACTGATCACTTAATTAGTTAATCTCTAGGTGTCTAGTTACACAATATGCGAATCACTTCACCGTTACACCACACCCACACGTGTGATAATTGAGAAACGCTTACAGGAGAAGTTAGTTAATAAAGGAATTACAACACCATTCCTAACTGGTTAATTTTAAATTAACCCTTACTACTCGTTCAGTAACGTGTGATAATTGAGAAACGCTTCTTGGGGAACTTAATTAATAAAGGAATTACAGCTCTATTCCTAACGGGTTAATTTTTAATTAACCCTAACTACTCATTCAGTAACCTTGTAACACAGAATTAATACTTATCACAATAAAGACAATAACCTACAGTTTACCCAGGTCGTCTAGGATGACTGGCTAAGCTTTATATTACCAAATACTCGTATAATGTTAGAACAAGAAGTCTACGATTTACTTCGTCAGATGACCGAAGACACTGTCTAAAGAATATTGGTATAATACAGTATTAAAATATTTAAGTCACATCAATCACATCAAGGTTATACACAGAGCAGAAATGATATTTACCAAGTCCTAACGGACTACGTTCGTGATCCCCTGGAGCCGTCCTAATTCGTTCTCCTCGATATCTCTAAATCCTAGCTATTTATTCCAAAATCAGAAAACGCCTGGGGGTACAAGGCGGTACCTCCCCCTATCATCCTCTACTAGCGTCGATATATTTCTCTCTGATCGTCAGACTTACTGACGCCTTGGTCGCCAAAATCACGGACGTTGAAACCGCACTCGCAGAGGTATTACGTAACTACTCGCCACATGGCCTCCGCAGCTGGACTAAGTGCATATTGGAATGTCCGATCGTGCGAAGTATTACGTAACAAGTTGCCCACCTGGGCTACGGGCAATAAACTGCACACGGCCCTCTAACCACAATTAAAATCGCCACAGGCGAAACAAATTTAAGAGAATGTACCGTCACACCTGGGTACGTCATACTGAAGCCCGATTCTGTGCCTGGCGTCCATAGAATACGACCGATGAGTCCTTAATAACGATCTGTCTTTTGGCAGGACGAGTGGCAATGTCATTAGTAACATGAAAGGGATTACCAGCAAGAACATCTACATCAAGTTGTCTCACCACTAAGGCATCAAATCAAGTTGGAATGTTTTATCCTCTCTGGTCAGTTGACAATGAACTTCTCCTATGACATCCAGTGGTGTGACACCATCTGCTTGGCGTGCCATTTGAGATGCAGGACTTATTGGCAGTTTTATGCTTTGAGCAAAAGAAGCGCGTACCATATTGGTAATAGCACCGGTGTCCAAAGTCAAACGCACGGGATGATGTGTATAAAACGTGTTCAAGAATGGAGATTGTACGACATCCACCCGACGAACAGTTGGCTGATCAATGAGGGGATCATTGTCATTTTCAGACTGAAATTCATCTTCATCTGGTAGGCACTCCTCATCATCAGTGACAAAACGAGAACGACCATACATCAAACGTCTGTCGGATTCAGGAAGGTGTTTACAACTGCTTAAGTAATGGGTATTGTATGTGGGCCGGCCGGCTGCTTTACTCAAAGTACAGTTCTTTGATTGTTTCTGCCTGTGTGAACCCCTCTGTTGAAAAGCGGGGTACCTTTTACTATACGGTGAGAAGGATGCAGTGCGAAGGACTTTTGTGTCATCTATGCTACGTAGCTCATCCAACTGAGATGGAAGTGCTTGGGAAATCTCTGGTTTCAAGGAAGCAACAGATCGATTTCTGAGTTCTGTGCCGTACTTCTGCTGTACAAGTTGCGGAAGACCACTGTGAATAAGTTGGAGGCACAACACGAGCACAATGTTTTCAAGAGTTGGGTGTAAGATCTTCATCCGAAACAATGGCTTGTCCATGGTGCGTAATTCCACCATCCACAGTCAATAAATTATCCTCAATAAATGCCATTAAACGCTGATATAAGTCTTCAGGTCGCTCATCAGGTTGCAGTTTAATGTCACAAAGGTCAAGGAAATGTGCCCCCGTAGACTGGAACCCATAGTGCTGACGAATCTTTTGCCAGATATCGTCAAGAGAAGTGGAATTTTTTATTATCGAGTTGCGTGATATCACTGAACAATAATTAGCTATCTGTCCAAGCATGAGGTCGAGTTGAGCATTTTTTTGAGCAGCTGTTCTCCGTTGAGCCTCGGGTACAGATACATTATCGTTCCGAAATCCCCTTTCAGGATTAGCGGCGGTCTTTTTTGGTTGCCATGTGGTCCCTTTTGTTATGAACGGTGCGAAGTTATTGTCGAGCGACAAAATATACATTAAGTTTTGTTTCCAGTTTTCAAATGAATTAATGGTCTCATTTTCAGTGAGCTGCCATTGTTTGGGGGCTCTACTATTAGCCATGATTAATATGAAATATTGGTAAGTTAGTTAGATTTAACAGTTTGTCACAAATAACCACAGCGGAAGTTACGAGATCGTGTTTACCTCGACAACAGGAATGCTACCGTTTAATACATGTGCTTGAAATTTTGACAATGTTCTGTTGAATACTTCGTGTAATGTGAAAAGGTCAAAGATGTTGATAACATCGATTTCTTTGTGTTGAAATCTTCAAAGGCGTAAATTACAAACGCTGCCACCACGCCAATAAGGACAACATCTATGTTTTCCAGACGAAGTTTTATATAAAAAGAGAGGATACTCAAAAACAGGATTGTTCAAGAAAACGAAAACATGCAAAAAACCGTAGGGCCTACTTGAATTTAAAACGAAATAATGTTAATGAACACGTTCATTTAGTATAATGGCGTATTTATTTAGCATTATTTAATACTATTTTTAACTGGAAGTGTTTTGTGGAAATATTTTATTACACACATATATCTTCCATTTGATGTTAGTTGTATTCTTTTGATTATTAAATAAATATAGCAAAATGTTTTTTGTTTAAAAAAAACAAAACAAAAACACCCAAAAACCAACAAAAACCAACAAACAACCATCAGACGAAAATTACAATATATAAGTTTGTACATTGATATTTGTAACAAAAAAAGAGAAAGAAAAACAAAGAAAAACAAATAAAACATAAAAAACGATTCTGAACCAAAAACATCGCCCTCAACAACATAAAGTTTAAATATTCGTGCAGATAGATATTTTGTTCCAATAATGAATGATACACGTCGTACTGGCCCAATCAAAATGTCTTTTGTTTCTATTGTTTCGTGTACCAATGCATTATCGATGACACCACTCTTATGCTGCACGAAGGCAGATTGAAATATCCATAAAAGGTATTGATATTGAAGAGACGTAAGTTTATTAAGACTAATAATTTTGATTTGTGTTCAGCGTTATGAAACGACTGGGTGATAATACTTCATCTTAAGATTTATTATTTGGTTTTCATAATGTCTAAAACTGATTAAATACGATGTTTTTGTCACTATTCATCTTAAGACTTAACTTTCGTTCCAGCCAGTGCACCACGACTGGTATATCAAAGGCTGTGGTATGTGCTATACTGTCTGTGGGATGGTGCATATAAAATATCCCTTGCTACTCATGGAAAAATTTAGTGGATTTCCTCTCTAAGACTATATGTCAAAATTACCAAATATTTGACATCCAATAGCCGATGATTAATAAGTCAATGTGATCTAGTGGTGTCGTTAAACAAAACTAACTTTTTTAAATTTCCAGTTGTGTTCAGCGTTATGAAACGATTGGGTGGTGATACTTCATCTTAAGATTTATTATTTCGTTTTCAGAATGTCTAAAACTGATTAAGTACTATGTTTTTGTCCCTAGGCCTACTATTCATCTTAAGACTTAACTAGCCACCCATCATTTTCTGTCTGTGTTTTGTCTCCAATCAGAATGTGGCCGCCGCGTCCACACAGGCCGCTGCCGCCGAGTCTCAGGGCATCAACCTCGTGTCGGCCGCTTTCGACATTCCTATCCCCATTCCCGAACTCCAGATGTTGTCGCAGGATCCAGCGGAGGCATTTAAAGTGACGAGCGACGTGTTGCTGTCCACACTACTGAGGAACATCACGGCAATCGTGTGTCCAGGTATACAAACTCAACTCGGCCAACACTAGTTGACATTCGCACCAAAATAATTAACGGTACACTTGATAAAACAAATCA